>NC_090751.1:1127135-1133052 GCF_036898095.1 Palaemon carinicauda
ATCCTCCTATCACCCAGAGCTTTCTTCACACCATCCATCCACCCAAACCTTGGCCTTCCTCTTGTACTTCTCCCATCAACTCTTGCATTCATCACCTTCTTTAGCAGACAGCCATTTTCCATTCTCTCAACATGGCCAAACCACCTCAACACATTCATATCCACTCTAGCCGCTAACTCATTTCTTACACCCGTTCTCACCCTCACCACTTCGTTCCTAACCCTATCTACTCGAGATACACCAGCCATACTCCTCAGACACTTCATCTCAAACACATTCAATTTCTGTCTCTCCATCACTTTCATTCCCCACAACTCCGATCCATACATCACAGTTGGTACAATCACTTTCTCATATAGAACTCTCTTTACATTCATGCCCAACCCTCTATTTTTTACTACTCCCTTAACTGCCCCCAACACTTTGCAACCTTCATTCACTCTCTGACGTACATCTGCTTCCACTCCACCATTTGCTGCAACAACAGACCCCAAGTACTTAAACTGATCCACCTCCTCAAGTAACTCTCCATTCAACATGACATTCAACCTTGCACCACCTTCCCTTCTCGTACATCTCATAACCTTACTCTTACCCACATTAACTCTCAACTTCCTTCTCTCACACACCCTTCCAAATTCTGTCACTAGTCGGTCAAGCTTCTCTTCTGTGTCTGCTACCAGTACAGTATCATCCGCAAACAACAACTGATTTACCTCCCATTCATGATCATTCTCGCCTACCAGTTTTAATCCTCGTCCAAGCACTCGAGCATTCACCTCTCTCACCACTCCATCAACATACAAGTTAAACAACCACGGCGACATCACACATCCCTGTCTCAGCCCCACTCTCACCGGAAACCAATCGCTCACTTCATTTCCTATTCTAACACATGCTTTACTACCTTTGTAGAAACTTTTCACTGCTTGCAACAACCTTCCACCAACTCCATATAACCTCATCACATTCCACATTGCTTCCCTATCAACTCTATCATATGCTTTCTCCAGATCCATAAACGCAACATACACCTCCTTACCTTTTGCTAAATATTTCTCGCATATCTGCCTAACTGTAAAAATCTGATTCATACAACCCCTACCTCTTCTAAAACCACCCTGTACTTCCAAGATTGCATTCTCTGTTTTATCCTTAATCCTATTAATCAGTACTCTACCATACACTTTTCCAACTACACTCAACAAACTAATACCTCTTGAGTTACAACACTCATGCACATCTCCCTTACCCTTATATAGTGGTACAATACATGCACAGACCCAATCTACTGGTACCATTGACAACACAAAACACACATTAAACAATCTCACCAACCATTCAAGTACAGTCACACCCCCTTCCTTCAACATCTCAGCTTTCACACCATCCATACCAGATGCTTTTCCTACTCTCGTTTCATCTAGTGCTCTCCTCACTTCCTCTATTGTAATCTCTCTCTCATTCTCATCTCCCATCACTGGCACCTCAACACCTGGAACAGCAATTATATCTGCCTCCCTATCATCCTCAACATTCAGCAAACTTTCAAAATATTCCGCCCACCTTTTCCTTGCCTCCTCTCCTTTTAACAACCTTCCATTTCCATCTTTCACTGTCTCTTCAATTCTTGCGCCGGCCTTCCTTACTCTCTTCACTTCTTTCCAAAACTTCTTCTTATTCTCTTCATATGACTGACCCAGTCCCTGACCCCACCTCAGGTCAGCTGCCCTCTTTGCCTCACGTACCTTGCGCTTTACTTCCACCTTTTGCTCTCTATATTTTTCATACTTCTCTATACTATTACTCTGCAGCCATTCTTCAAAAGCCCTCTTTTTCTCTTCCACTTTTACCTTCACTCCTTCATTCCACCATTCACTGCCCTTCCTCATGCTGCCTCCAACAACCTTCTTGCCACATACATCACTTGCAATCCCAACAAAATTTTCTTTTGCTAACTTCCACTCCTCCTCTAAATTACCAGTTTCTCTTACTCTCACCTCGTCATGTGCCATTTTCAACCTTTCCTGATATTTACTTTTTACCCCCGGTTTTATTAGCTCTTCAACCCTCACTAGCTCCCTTTTACATCCACCTACTCTATTCCCCCACTCTTTTGCTACAACTAATTTTCCTTCCACCAAAAAATGATCAGACATGCCATTAGCCATACCCCTAAACACGTGCACGTCTTTCAATCTTCCAAACATTCTTTTAGATATCAACACATAATCCATTAATGCCCTTTCTACTACTCTTCCATTTGCCACTCTCACCCATGTATACTTATTTTTATCTTTCTTTTTAAAAAAGCTAGCACTTATTACCATCTCTTGTTCAACACACATATCTACCAGTCTCTCACCACTCTCATTTTCACCTGGTACGCCATACTTTCCAATGACACCTTCTACCTCTCCAGCGCCCACTCTAGCATTTAAGTCACCCATAACAACTACATAATTCCTTCTACCCAGTCCTTCTACACACCCAGTTAATTCACTCCAGAACTCATATGTGTATACATATATATATATATATATATATATATATTATATATATATATATATATATATATATTTACACCCATACACTTTCTCTTTATCATATAAAGGAATGAATATATATATGTATATATACAGTATATATATATATATATATATATGTATATATATATATATATATATACCCGGACACTTTCTCTAGCTCTCCCCATCACTGAGGTTAGGGGAAGAGGGAGTAAACATACCCTGAGGAAAAGGGGTTGCATGTACGTGTATGTGCATATATATCTAAATATTTAACGTTAATTTCGACGGGTTGCGTACGGAAGTGTGGATTTGCGCGCGCGCGCGCGTGTATGGAGAGTATGTTTTTAATCTTTCCCATGATAATTTTCAAGTAAATTTATGTTGACAGTCATCTAATTCGCCCACGATTAGCGATGCACACCTGTGTGACGGGCCGAGAGAAGGTTGTGACTCAAAGACAGGATGAAAGCAAGTGAATGAGTTTATAATAATAATAATAATAATAATAATAATAATAATAATAATAATAATAATAATAATAGGGAAGTGGAGAAAATGGGGAAAGGAAGAGTACCCCTGGATACAATCCACTTTATAGCTCAAAGGCAGGTACTCGGGATGGGAAAGATTAAGGATATAGGGAGAAAGAGAAGTACAAAAGAACAATAAAAGAGAGGGGCAGACTCTCTTGCGATATTAGGGAATTAGTATTATTATTTATGTCAATGAGTTTATTATAGAACACTCTCCTTTATATACAAAAGCTCAAGGCAACAGGAAATTTCATGTTCAAAACCGACACCGCTACCGGTGAGAAAAACAGGCATGTTTATTCAGGTCTCTTTTTAGTGCGAGGGAAGAGCGAGTCGACTTCCGGGGTCACCAATGTGACGGGCCGAGAGAAGGTTGTGACTCAAAGACAGTATGAAAGCAACTGGGTGAGTTTATAAAACACTCTCCTTTATATACAAAAGCTCAATGCAACAGGAAATTTCATGTTCAAAACCGACACCTTTACTGGTGAGAAAAACAGGCATGTTTATTCAGGTTCTTTTTAGTGCGAGGGAAGAGCGGGTCGACTTCCGGGGTCACCAATGTGACGGGCCGAGAGAGAAGGTTGTGACTCAAAGACAGGATGAAAGCAACTGAATGAGTTTATTATAGAACACTCTCCTTTATATACAAAAGCTCAAGGCAATGGGAAATTTCATGTTCAAAACCGACACCGTTACCGGTGAGAAAAACAGGCATGTTTATTCAGGTTCTTTTTAGTGCGAGGGAAGAGCGAAGATACAAGCATAATATATACACAAAATGAACCATGTACTATCGTGTGACACACGGTTGGTACATCTGCGTCTTCAGAACAATTGTCACGTACTGTCAGCTTCAAAAGTTATTTATGAGAAATTCCTCTACATTCAACATTCTGGATATATTGTTAAATGACAGAATTATTTGTCTCTCACAGTAGGATACTCCAAAATCAAACCACTGTTCTCTTGTCTTGGGTAGTGCCATAGCCTCTGTACCATGGTCTTCCACTGTCTTGGGTTAGAGTTCTCTTGCTTGAGGGTACACTCGGGTACGCTGTTCTATATTATTTCTCTTCCTTTTGTTTTGTTAAATTCTTTATAGTTTATATAGGAGATATTTATTTTAATGTTACTGTTCTTAAAATATTCTATTTTTTCCATGTTACCTTTCCTCACTGGGCTATTTTCCCTGTTTGGGGCCCCTGGGCTTATAGCATCGTGCTTTTCCAACTAGGGTTGTAGCTTAGCAAATAATAATAATAATAATAATAATAATAACAACAACAACAACAACAAATGCAGCCGTTTTCAGTCCACTGTAGGACAAAGGCTTCAAATATGTCCTTATTCATGTCTGGGGTTTGGCCATTTTCATCACCACGTTGACCATTGCAGATTGGTGATGGTGGGAGACTTTAGTCTGATCGCTCACAGCAAACCAACATAGTATGGGAGGCCCTGACTAGTACAGCTTTGCTGATCATGACGATACACATACTCATATAGCAACAACAACAACAACAACAAATGTAACCTTTGAACTGTGGGAAATGTTAAGTCATGCACATATGTTTGGGTAACCCATAATCAGATTACTCACTGCTAGGTCATGAAATAGAAAATGTGGACCAGGAGGAAGATCTTAGGTATTATTATCAGTAAGGATTTGTAGTTCGTCAGAGCATAAAAGCTGAAAAGAAAGCACAAAGACTAATAGGATACATAAAGAGACAATTCAAATACAGAAACAAAGACACTGTACTACAGCTGTACACGTTACTAGTAAGACCCTATCTAGAATACGGAGTCCAATTCTGGACTCCAATTTTGGGCTCCAAATATTCAGAAGGATATAGATAGACTGGAAGCAGTACAAGCTAGGGTCACCAAACTAGTTCCAACACTGAGGCCATTTGGATATAGACGGAAGATGGAACGTTTGAACTTATTTGATCTACAAACTCGACGACTAAAGGGACAGCTAATAGAGGCATTCAAAATTCTTAAAGGAATAACAAATGTAGATTACAACAATCTATTCACGCTAAGCACCAATCAGTCCAGAGGTAACGGATACGAACTGGAATTGAAAAGATACAATACCACTCTGTGTGGTAATTGCTTTACATACAAAATAGCAAATACTTGGAATAGACTTCCAGCAGATGCAGTAAACAGTAACACTTAGGTAAACGAGTTCAAGAATAAGTTAGACAAGATCATAAGACCTCTCTAAATGCTTAAACTAAATCGCTTTACCGAAGAGCAAGCGGAGTCTCCGCGGATGAGTTAGTCTTTTGAGACCTCCAAAATCCTTGTAACTCTCTCTCTCTCTCTCTCTCTCTCTCTCTCTCTCTCTCTATTAGACTATCTGAATTATTTATCTTTTTATATCACCTTAATGTTGTGATTGTGGTGGCTGATGTGGTAACGTCCCTGATAGATGAACGCCAGACTGGGGTTCGAATCCCGCTCAAAATCGTTAGTTTCTTTGGTCGATGCAATCTCAACATGCTTTTGAGCTAAAGATGGGTTGTTTGGGGGAGCCTATAGGTATATCTGCTGAGTCACCAGCAGCCATTACCTGACCCTCCCTGGTCCTAGCTTGGGTGGAGAGGGGGTTGGGCACTGATTATATGTATATATGGTCAGTCTCTAGGGCATTGTCCTGCTTGATAGGGCAATGTCACTGTCCCTTGCCTCTGCCATTCATGAGCGGCTTGAAACCTTTAAACTGCTTGAATATCAATGTTGCTACCGACGTAAAAACAATATTAGTTTTATCAGTGAAATCGTGGTATAAGATGATACAGACATATACAATGAGTCACGTATGGAGGGAGTTATGAT
>NC_090751.1:1136052-1173552 GCF_036898095.1 Palaemon carinicauda
TTGAACTAATCTCTCTTGGGGAGTGCGAAGAGCATGACCAAACTATCTCCATCTACCCCTCATTATTATTATCATCATCATCTCCCCCTACGCCTATTGACGCAAAGGGCCTCGGTTAGATTTCACCAGGCGTCTCTATCTCGAGCCTTTCATGCAATACTTCATTTATCATCTCATACTTCGCGCTTCATAGTCCTCAGCCATGTAGGCATGGGTCTTCTAACTCTTCTAGTGCCTTGTGGAGCCCAGCTGAACGTTTGGTTACTAATCTCTCTTGTGGAGTTCGAAAAGAATGCCCAAACCATCTCCATCTACCCCTCATTATTATTATTATTATTATTATTATTACTATTATTATTATTATCATCTTCCCCTACGCCTATTAACGCAAAAGGCCTCTGTTAGATTTCGCCAGTCGTCTCTATCTTGAGCCTTTCATTCAATACTTCTCCATTTATCATCTCCTACTTCGCGCTTCATAGTCCTCAGCTATGTAGGCCTGGGTCTTCCAACTCTTCTAGTGCCTTGTGGTGCCCAGCTGAACGTTTGGTGACTAATCTCTCTTGGGGAGTGCAATTTCAATATCAAAGGGTTGTTAATTATCAACAGAAAGACCTTCAATTATGAAAATCTAATCATTCAAGGCTGAAGTCACTGTGGTCAATTATAATGTGTTACATAAGTAATCCTTTACTGTTTACCCTACATCGTTTGATAAAAAAAAAATAATAAATACGTTGGATATTATCTAACAGAAGGGCGAATCTGTTTATTTTTTCCAATTCATTTGATAAACAAAAATAATAAATATGAAGTCTTGATATTATCAAATATAAGAGCGAAAAATAAGTTAATCAAATCAATGTAATTATTTTCTTATCACATCAATATAAACAATAACGAAATAACACTGATATTTACATTCATAATATACTATGACTTTTACGCTTACTACAATTTACTACAAGTTCATTCATAAAATCCCCAAGTCAAGGATATTTGAAGTAACGTTTAAAACGAAAGGGGGGGGGGGGTCTACATTCTTTGCAAAATGTGTAAGAAGACAAAACTTGCAGAAAAAACAGTAAAATAAACATGTAAACAAAATTCGTACTCAAATGGAAAAACTATGCAAGGAGAAGATGTATAAATTGGGCAGTGGGTAGTTCATTTTCTTGCTAATTCAAATCAATATTTATAAAAATAACCACGACCTTGAAGACTCTCTCTCTCTCTCTCTCTCTCTCTCTCTCTCTCTCTCTCTCTCGAAACATTTTTGTTGAATTCGTGTAAAAAACGTATTTCCTTATCATGACAGATCTCTCTCTCTCTCTCTCTCTCTCTCTCTCTCTCTCTCTCTCTCTCAACATTTTTGTTGAATTCGTGTAAAAAACGTATTTCCTTATCATGACAGATCTCTCTCTCTCTCTCTCTCTCTCTCTCTCTCTCTCAACATTCCCTCGTTGAATTCGTGTAAAAACCGTATTTCTTTATCATGACAGATCTCTCTCTCTCTCTCTCTCTCTCTCTCTCTCTCTCTCTCTCAAGAACTCGTGTAAAAAAACCTATTTCTCTATCATGAAAGATCACTCAATAGTTAATTCTTTAATTTAAAACCTTGAAATATAAATAAAAATACAGAAACGTCGCTGAATAACGTAAAAAAAGATAATAGTAAGCGGACATTAACTTCTACTTTCCAATTTTTATATAAAATTTAATAACACAAGTGAGTTAAAAAAAAACACTCCAAAGAAAAAAAAAGCGAACTTTACATAGCATCCGAAAGCACTTTACAAAACCACGCTCCCCCCGAAGCTAACCCGCTCGAACAATAGCTGCTCACCGCTACTCGAAAAACATCCACTTCGCCTCACAACATTTTAAACAACACTCGTAGCCACCCGGCTAACATCCCAACATACACACCGATGCTTATACTCACATTTGCCATGCTGACGAAAGAGCGACAGGGGCTTTAGTAACCGAAACAGGGCGTTAAAAGTCCTCAGGTTCGTCCGTGAATAGGTCAGCGGGTAAGGTGAAGCACAACACTGAACAAGAGAATAAGGAGAGGCTATACACACACACTCCGGCTACTCGCTTCTCCGCCTGCCATTGATCCGAGCGGACTCATTGCTCGCTACTCACCATAGAAAACGGAAGTTCGTGAGCTAGCTAGCTCCTTGAAAGATAAGGTAATGAGAAGAACGATATCTACACACGAATTTTCAAACTGAGAACTGTACAGTTGAATCCTCCACACACAAGCTCACTTCAGTTCATCCTTTCAGTTAAATATACTGAAAAATTATCTCAGTTTAACTGTTCACTTGTATTTAAACTGATGAACTGAGATATTAAGATGCCCACACACGTGCAGTTTCAACTGACAGTTATAAATGAACAGTTCTAACTGTCAGTTAAAACTGCACATGTGTGGCCGGCCTAATACAAATACCTACACACGTGCAGTTTCAACTGACATTTATAAATGCACAGTTGTAACTGTCAGTTAAAACTGTACGTGTGTGGCCGGCCTAATACTGAGATAGCCACACACGTGTAGTTTCAACTGACATTTATAAATGAACAGTTGTAACTGTCAGTTAAAACTGCACGTGTGTGGGCGGTCTAATACTGAGATACCCACACAAGTGCAATTTCAACTGACAATTATAAATGAACAGTTCTGTCAGTTAAAACTGCACGTGTGTGGCCGGCCTAATACTGAGATACCCACACACGAGCAGTTTCAACTGACAGTTATAAATGCACAGTTGCAACTGTCAGTTAAAACTGCACGTGTGTGGCCGGCCTAATACTGAGATACCCACATACGTGCAGTTTCAACTGACAGTTATAAATGCACAGTTGTAACTGTCAGTTAAAACTGCACGTGTGTGGCCGGCCTAATACTGACATACCCACACACTTGCAGTTTCAACTGACAGTTATAAATGAACAGTTGTAACTGTCAGTTAAAACTGCACGTGTCTGACCGGCCTAATACTGAGATACCCACACACGTGGTTTCAACTGACAGTTATAAATGAACAGTTGTAACTGTCAGTTAAAACTGCACGTGTGTGGCCGGCCTAATACTGAGATGCCCACACACGTGCAGTTTCAACTGACAGTTATAAATGAACAGTTGTAACTCTCAGTTAAAACTGCACGTGTGTGGCCGGCCTAATACTGACATACCCACACACGTGCAGTTTCAACTGACAGTTATAAAGGAACAGCTGTAACTGTCTGTTAAAACTGCACGTGTGTGGCCGGCCTAATACTGAGATACCCACATACGTGCAGTTTCAACTGACAGTTATAAATGAACAGTTGTAACTGTCAGTTAAAACTGCACGTGTGTGGCCGGCCTAATACTGACATACCCACACACGTGCAGTTTCAACTGACAGTTATAAAGGAACAGCTGTAACTGTCTGTTAAAACTGCACGTGTGTGGCCGGCCTAATACTGAGATACCCACACACGTGCAGTTTCAACTGACAGTTATAAAGGAACAGCTGTAACTGTCTGTTAAAACTGCACGTGTGTGGCCGGCCTAATACTGACATACCCACACACGTGCAGTTTCAACTGACAGTTATAAAGGAACAGCTGTAACTGTCTGTTAAAACTGCACGTGTGTGGCCGGCCTAATACTGAGATACCCACATACGTGCAGTTTCAACTGACAGTTATAAATGAACAGTTGTAACTGTCAGTTAAAACTGCTCGTGTGTGGCCGGCCTAATACTGAGATACCCACACACGTGCAGTTTCAACTGACAGTTATAAAGGAACAGCTGTAACTGTCTGTTAAAACTGCACGTGTGTGGCCGGCCTAATACTGAGATACCCACACACGTGCAGTTTCAACTGACAGTTATAAAGGAACAGCTGTAACTGTCTGTTAAAACTGCACGTGTGTGGCCGGCCTAATACTGAGATACCCACATACGTGCAGTTTCAACTGACAGTTATAAATGAACAGTTGTAACTCTCAGTTAAAACTGCACGTGTGTGGCCGGCCTAATACTGAGATATCCACACACGTGCAATTTCAACTGACAGTTATAAACGAACAGTTGTAACTGTCAGTTAAAACTGCACATGTGGCCGGCCTAATACTGAGATACCCACACACGTGCAGTTTCAACTGACAGTTATAAACGAACAGTTGTAACTGTCAGTTAAAACTGCACATGTGGCCGGCCTAATACTGAGATACCCACATACGTGCAGTTTCAACTGACAGTTATAAAGGAACAGCTGTAACTGTCTGTTAAAACTGCACGTGTGTGGCCGGCCTAATACTGAGATACCCACACACGTGCAATTTCAACTGACAGTTATAAACGAACAGTTGTAACTGTCAGTTAAAACTGCACGTGTGTGGCCGGCCTAAGACTGAGATACCCACACAAGTGCAGTTCCAACTGACAGTTATAAATGAACAGTTGTAACTGTCAGTTAAAACTGCACGTGTGTGGCCGGCCTAAGACTGACATATCCACACACGTGCAGTTTCAACTGACAGTTATAAACGAACAGTTGTAACTGTCAGTTAAAACTGCACGTGTGTGGCCGGCCTAATACTGAGAAACCCACACACGTGCAATTTCAACTGACAGATATAAATGAACAGCTGTAACTGTTAGTTAAAACTGCAAGTGTCTGACCGGCCTAATACTGAGATACCCACACAAGTGCAGCTTCAACTGACAGTTATAAACGAACAGTTGTAACTCTCAGTTAAAACTGCACGTGTGTGGCCGGCCTAATACTGAGATACCCACACACGTGCAGTTTCAAATGACAGTTATAAATGAACAGTTGTAACTGTCTTTAGTTTCATATAATAAAAGAAATACTTTCAAAACAGCAGTAACAGTCTGAGCCAGCTGATGATTTTATAGTTTTATTTCGCTTCATATTAATAAAATTTGACATTTTTACGGTCACTTCATATAATAAAAACATAAAAAAAAACAATATATATTTCAATTTTGACAATTTGGTAAAGAACTTACAATACGTCAACACGTTTCTACATTTTTTTTCGTCCATGAGAAAAAAAAATTCTTTAAATCATAAAAGTTTTATTGTTAAATTCATTATTCGCCTACAAATAAAGTGAACCACAACGTAGGGAAATTGTAACGAAATTAATATTATTACAGGCTAAGCTACAACCCTAGTTGGAAAAGCAAGATACTATAAGCCCTATGGCTCCAGCAGGGAAAAGAAACCCAGTGAGGAAAGGAAACAAGGAAATAAACAAACTACAAGACAAAAAACAAAACACAAACCAATTAAATAAAAATGGCCTTCGGATATTATATTATTATTATCATAATTATTATTATTATTAATTTCTAAGCCACAACCCTCCCTGGAAAATCAAAATGCTATAAGCCCATTGGCCCCAACAGAGAAAATAGCCCAGTGAGGAAAGAAAACAAGGAAAAATAAAATATCTTAGGAACAATAACATTAAAATAAATATTTCCTGTATAAACTATAAAAGCTTTAACAAAACAACAGGAACAAGAAATTAGATAGAATAGTGTGCCTAAGTGTACCCTCAAGCAAGAGAACTCTAACCCAAGACAGTGGAAGACCATGGTACAGAGGCTATGGCACTACCCAAGACTAGAGAACAATGGTTTGATTTGGAGTGTCCTTCTCCTAGAAGAGCTGCTTACCATAGCTAAAGAGTCTCTTCTAACCTTACCAAGAGGGAAGTGGTCACTGAACAATTACAGTGCAGTAACCCCCTTGGGTGAAGAAGAATTGTTTGGTAATCTCAGTGTTGTCAGGTGCATGAGGACAGAGGAGAATGTGGAAAGAATAGGCCAGACTATTCTGTATATGTGTAACCCCCTTGGGTGAAGAAGAATTGTTTGGTAATCTCAGTGTTATCAGGTGTATGAGGACAGAGGAGAATGTGGAAAGAATAGGCCAGACTATTCGGTGTGTGTGTGTGTGTGTGTGTGTAATCAAAGTGAAAATGAACCTTAACCAAAGAGAAGGATCCAATGTAGTACTGTCTGGCCGGTCAAAGGACTTCTCTTCCTAATACTTCCTACACAACACAGAGCAACCTAACACTATCTAGTATTCCTAGTGCAACAGCAGGATTTCCTCCTGAATGGTCTTCCAAGCCCTAGCGCTTGGGCATATGGCCAAATTTCTTTAAATCAAAATTTATAATACAACTAAAATCTCTTATTTCCTATTTTACCTCCTAAAATCATGTGTGAAATCTTTTAAAATCTATTTCATTAAATTATATCACTATTTTTCTCTTAATTTTTTTACTTAATTTAGATTGTAAATACTTGGTTCAGTTCTCTTCTAGGACAAGGACACTCCAAAATCAAACCACTGTTCTCTAGTCTTGGGTAGTGCCATAGCCTCTTTACCATGGTCTTCCCCTGTCTTGGTTAGAATGCAGCTTTGCTGATCATGGTGATACACAAACCCTTTCACCCCGTTAAAGATATCCCGGTATATATATATATATATACATGTATATATATATATATATATATATATATATATATATATATATATATATATATATATATATATATATAATGGTAAAGTAATTGTGACATCAGTTATTCCAAGAGATATTTTCTTAATTTTTATTATCTTTTCTTGTCTCCAGGGCTGTTTTTTTAAAGAAAATATGGAATGTATTAAGGTTATACTCTATTATTTTCCACTTTTACCAAAAACTATTACAGCCAATTACTAACGGCTTACATCAGGGGCATCCCTGCAATTGTTGAAGAAACAGACCGAATGTGTTTCTCAAAAGAACATTTTCAATCAGGAATAACACCTGGAATTTTCAAAGTATTATAGGCCTATATAATTAAGGAGATATTTTCAAAGCAATGATATTAATGATGTGGTGCCACTGTCCTCGACCAATTTACAATCATACCTTGAGTTTTGTAAGAGTTCAACTTCATGCCCCATAATTTGCACCATGCACTAATTCCAACTAGATCTTCAATAAGGGATTCAGCAACCTTAGGTATACATTCAAGATGGAATTGATGTAAGGAGTAGCATCATCTGCACATGCAACCAGCTTGTTTTCTAGGCCAAACCACATGTCATGTGTATATAGTATGAAAAGTAAGGGGCCAAGAACACTACCCAAGGAACACCAGATATCACATAGGTCTACTTTCAGGAGGTGGAATTGATGCAAGGAGTAGCATTATCTGCATATGCAACGAGCTTGTTTTCTAGGCCAAACAACGTGTCATGTGTATACAGTATGAAAAGTAATGAGCCAAGAATACTATCCTAAGGAACACCATATATCATAGAAGTCTACATTCAGTAGATGGAATTGATGCAAAGAGAGTAGCATCATCTGCACATGCAACGAGCTTGTTTTCTAGGCCAAACAACATGTCATGTGTATATAGTATGTAAAGTAATGGGCCAAGAATACTATCCTAAGGAACACCATATATCACATAAGTCTACATTCAGGAGGTGGAATTGATGCAAAGAGTAGCATCATCTGCATATGCAACGAACTTGTTTTCTAGGCCAAACATGTCATGTGTATATAGTATGAAAAGTAAGGGGCCAAGAACACTACCCCCAGGAACACCATATATCACATAGGTCTACATTCAGTAGATGAAATTGATGCAGAGTAGCAACATGAAAGCCATTGTTTATTAACTGAAACAGTCGTCGGCAAAAGTTTAATAAATAGGAAAGCACATTAATAAATTCCGGGGGTTCTTTCAAAACTCCAATCCTGATGACAATAAAAATATACAGAAAATTGGGATAATGTTGCCACAAGTCGTTCACCATTTAAGAAAATTGCCTAAGAGAACAACGATCACCATAAAACATATATTTACACATACACACTTATATACAAGTATGATATTACTTCACATATAAAAACGGTTATATTCCATATGAACCCAAGACTCAGCCTTAGGTTTATAAACTAATATCACGTCAGTCACTAAGAGAAAACAATTTGATATCAAGGAACCGACTAAGAGGAAATCAAACTAATATCAAGGCAGCAACAAAGAAAAAACAAACTCATATCAACGTAGCAACTAGGAGACACCAAACTTGAAGCAATGCCATAACTAGAGAAAAACAAACAAATATCAATGTAATAACTACGAGAAAAAACTAGCATCAAGGCAGCAACTAAGAGCAACTAAACTGATATCAAAGCAGCAACTAAGAGCAACCAAACTGATACTAAAGCAGCAACTAAGAGCAACCAAACTGATATCAAGGCAGCAACTAAGAGCAACCAAACTGATACTAAAGCAGCAACTAAACTGATATCAAAGCAGAAACTAAGAGCAACCAAACTGATACTAAAGCAGCAACTAAGAGCAACCAAACTGATATCAAAGCAGCAACTAAGAGCAACCAAACTGATACCAAACAGCAACTAAGAGTAACCAAACTGATATCAAAGCAGCAACTAAGAGCAACTAAACTGATATCAAAGCAGCAACTAAGTGCAACCAAACTGATATCAAAGCAGCAACTAAGAGCAACTAAACTGATATCAAAGCAGCAACTAAGAGCAACCAAACTGATATCAAAGCAGCATCTAAGAGCAACCAAACTGATATCAAAGCAGCAACTAAGAGCAACCAAACTGATATCAAAGCAGCAACTAAGAGCAACCAAACTGGTATCAAGGCAGCAACTGAGAGCAACCAAACTGATATCAAAGCAGCAACTAAGAGCAACCAAACTGATATCAAAGCAGCAACTAAGAGCAACCAAACTGGTATAAAGGCAGCAACTGAGAGCAACCAAACTGGTATCAAAGCAGCAACAAAGAGCAACCAAACTGATAGTGAAGCAGCAACTAAGAACAACCAAACTGATACTAAAGCAGCAACTAAGAGCAACCAAACTGATACTAAAGCAGCAACTAAGAGCAACCAAACTGATATCAAAGCAGCAACTAAGAGCAACCAAACTGATACTAAAGCAGCAACTAAGAGCAACCAAACTGATATCAAAGCAGCAACTAAGAGCAACCAAACTGATACTAAAGCAGCAACTAAGAGCAACCAAACTGATATCAAGGCAGCAACTGAGAGCAACCAAACTGATATCAAAGCAGCAACTGAGAGCAACCAAACTGATATTAAAGCAGCAACTGAGAGCAACCAAACTGATACTAAAGCAGCAACTAAGAGCAACCAAACTGATACTAAAGCAGCAACTAAGAGCAACCAAACTGATACTAAAGCAGCAACTAAGAGCAACCAAACTGGTATCAAGGCAGCAACTAGGAGCAACCAAACTGATATCAAAGCAGCAACTAAGAGCAACCAAACTGATATCAAAGCAGCAACTAAGAGCAGCCAAGCTACGCAGAACGACATTCCTAGGCCTAATACCAGTAACAAAGCCTAAACACCATAACCCCAATCCCAAAACATGTTTCGAACCGGAAACAAAGTTTCTTTTTTTTTCACATAGGCCTAGTCAAAGGATGGCATATGTGAACGAGTCACCAGCTACTAATATTAATGATTTCCTAGGCCTAGTGCCAGCAACAAAGCCAAAACACCATAAATCCAATCCTAAAACATGTTTCGAACCGGAAACAAAGTTTCTTTTTCACATAGGCCTAGCCAAAGGATGGCATATGTGTACGAGTCACTAGCTACTAATATAAATGATATTTTTTTGGTATATATAACGCAGAAGAGAGGCTAAGAATGCTGAACAAACTTGTAAACAGAGCCACGTGCAAGAAAAAATGGGAACATTTCTATATATAATTGTTAGCAAATGCAGTTTATACATTCTATATAAAACAAATAAATGGAAATTATACCTACAGACAAGCAGGTCCTCGTATACAATAAAATGCTAACGTAATATCTTCGAATTCAACAATAAGCCTACGGTGAAAACGACGCGTGGCCACATGCACTCGACATCTTGCTTTTCCAACTAGGGTTGTAGCTTGGATAGTAATAATAATAATAATAATAATAATACACGAATCCGGACTGTAGACTACTCTCTTTTTCCTCCTCAGATAAGAGATAATAAATCTAATATACCACAACGTCCAAATAAAATATAAAAAATAAAATAGTTAACTTATATCTTATTTATACTTATATAACTTCAAAGTATATTAATATATTTTTAACCTGACATAAGCACATCATCTCTCCAGGTTAACATAAAGACTTAAAATGTCTACATATGTTGACAAGGTGGAAAAAAATGAGTGAAATTTCTCTCAAAATAGGGCCGAAATTTTTATATATATAAGATCTCTCTCTCTCTCTCTCTCTCTCTCTCTCTCTCTCTCTCTCTCTCTCCATTGCCATAAGAAAGATGTCGCGTTATATAAAATATTTCTTGGCTTTTAAATGAATAAACTAGTTAATAGAAAGTGTAAAATACTTATTTGACATCACATCAAACACACAATCAATATAATATTATATATATATATATATATATATATATATATATATATATATATATATATATATATATATATATATATATATATAATTTCCCGTGTATATATAAATAAATTAAACCCACAATTTATGAAAAATATTTATTTTTTCTGAAAAGGAAGGGAGATGGTCCCTTCGAGAGCTCAAAATAAATTTAATTTTTCCAATTGTGGATATATATATATATATATATATATATATATATATATATATATATATATATATATATATATATATATATATATATATGCCTAAAATTTTCGAAGAGACACATCACTCCACAAAATTCCAGATTCCAATTCCCCCCGCTAGGTGGCACTGCGAATCGCAGGTTGCCAGTTTGGCCTTTTTTCCGGCCCAAAAAAAAACTCAAATTTGACCTTTTGTATTTAAATAGGTTGGCCTTTAGTAATATGAAAAAAGCCGGCCCTTAAATACTATATTTTTGACCTTTTTCTATTAATGGGTTGACCTTTTAAAGCCTCTGTTGATTAGAAATTGACCTTTTCTCATTTAGAAAACCTGGCAACCCTGACTGCGATCTCTCACGAGTCACAACACTCCCATAGAAAAGGGAATCGTATGCAGGGTTGCCACTCGTACGATAATTATCGTACATGTACGATTATTTTTGGGGTCTGGTGCGATGTACGATACATACCTTAGGTATATACATATGTGTATGTGTTTTTAATTAGACAATTATACTAAAATACCTTGAAATAAGTCATTTATGTTAGTCCTTAATAATTATTTTGTAAAGTATGTACGATAATTTTGGGTGAAAGCGATAATTTTAAGACTTATGTACGATAATTCAGTGGAAATAATCTGGCACTGCAAACAGGTTTGCCAGTTTGGCCTTTTTTCCGGCCAAAAAAAAAAAACTCAAATTTGACCTTTTGTATTTAAATAGGTTGGCCTTTAGTAATATGAAAAACGCCGGCCCTTAAATACTATATTTTTGACCTTTTTCTATTAATGGGTTGACCTTTTAAAGCCTCTGTTGATTAGAAATTGACCTTTTCTCATTTGCAATACCTGGCAACCCTGGATTCGTATGGGAGGCGTTGACTACCGTTGAGTCACCAACGCCCGCGTATTAAGCATCTTTTTTGTTTACATGCGAGAGAAAGTATTTGATTATGCTAAGCAGGTTCCCCTAGGAACTGGTTATTGGTAAAATGTGCTTAGCAACAAGTACTTCCATAAATAGCGCGGCCGAGGAAATATATTAGTGGATGAAATATTGATAAAAGGAGACATTATTGGGGGGGCTTAATAGTGTGTGCTTGGAGTTCGAAGCCGACGGACCTTTAAGCAAGATAAGATCTGACCGGATTATAAATTAAATCCTTCGCAGGATGGTTTGGGGATCATCACCAGATCGAGGACCTATGTAAGTATAAGGCGTACTAGGCTAGAATAAAGATGTCATATAATAGGACATCTATTTGGGCTACGGTAGGCTACCTCTAGTAATAGTCTGGACATCTCTTTAGGCTACGGTAGGCTACCTCTAGTAATAGTCTGGGCATCACTTTAGGCTACGGTAGGCTACCTCTAGTAATAGGCTGGGCATCTCTTTAGGCTACGGTAGGCTACCTCTAGTAATAGGCTGGGCATCTCTTTAGGCTACGGTAGGCTACCTCTAGTAATAGTCTGGGCATCTCTTTAGGCTACGGCAGGCTACCTCTAGTAATAGTCTGGGCATCTCTTTAAGCTACGGTTGGCTATGTCTAGTAATAGTCTGTTCATCTCTTTAGGCTACCTCTAGTAATAGGCCAATGGGCCCTTTGTAGACGAAAAAATAAATTATTGAAATATATAGTATATAGATATCAAATTGAGTATCATTAGCCTTAAATGTGAGAAAAAATATGAAAATATATGAGTAAATTTAGCTTATTCTGTTTGGATTAATATTTTTTTTTAAATTACTGAAAGATATATATATATGGATATCGAATTGAGTAAGGTTAGCCTTAAATGTTAGGAAAAAATGTGATAATATATGAGTAAGTTTAGCTTATCCTGACCTTGTTTTTGGTTAATATTCTACTGTAGTGGTTTACGTATGAACTTTTGCCGTACACCGATTAGACTAACCGGTTATATTGTAGTTTATTACAGGGTAATGTAAACTAGGGAAAAAACTACGTTTTTTTATAGAAAAAGGTCCGTTCTCTTTGTAAAGGACACTCGTTCCTGTCAGAAATGAATAGTCTCAGAAATATATATCTATATCCGCCAATAATGGGGGACCCCAGTGGGAACTCTGGGTTTGTCATCCCTTTATAGGTTAGGTTACCCTATGACAATGCTGTAAGTTATGTTGGGTTATCCATTTTTATTCGAATTGTTAAATTATAAAAGAATAAGAAATGTTATTTTCATTAGTAAAATAAATTTTTGAATATACTTACCCGATAATCATGTAGCTGTCAACTCCGTTGCCCGACAGAATTCTATGGAGGGATACGCCAGCTATCACAATACTAGAAGGGGGTGTACTTACCAGCGCCACCTGTGGCCAGGTACTGTACTCAAGTACTTCTTGTTGACACCTCCTCAATTATTCCTCGGTCCCACTGGTTCTCTATGGGGAGGAAGGGAGGGTCAATTAAATCATGATTATCGGGTAAGTATATTCAAAAATTTATTTTACTAATGAAAATAACATTTTTCAATATTAAACTTACCCGATAATCATGTAGCTGATTCACACCCAGGGGGGTGGGTGAAAACCAGTGTACAAGATTAAAGGATAGCTAAGTATCCCAAATTTCATATAACAGTTATCTCAAATAACAATGAAATAATAAGTACCTGGTAAGGAAGTCGAATTGAACCGTTACTCTGCCTCTTTTTTAAGTTCGTCTTCCTTACTGAGCGCAGCGTTCCTCTTGGAGGCTGAATCAACCCAAAGGTGCTAAAGTATATAGGGTTGCAACCCCTACTAAAGGACCTCTACAAAACCTCTAACCTAGGCGCTTCTCAAGAATGAATAGACCACCCGCCAAATCCAAGGATGCGGAAGGCTTCTTAGCCTACCGTAACAACCATAAAAACAACAATAAAAGTATTCAAGAGAAAGGTTAAAAAAGGTTATGGGATTAAGGGAATGTAGTGGCTGAGCCCTCACCTACTACTGCACTCGCTGCTACGAATGGTCCCAGGGTGTAGCAGTTCTCGTAAAGAGACTGGACATCTTTCAGATAAAATGATGCAAACACTGACTTGCTCCTCCAATAGGTTGCATCCATTATGCTCTGCAGAGAACGGTTTTTATTAAAGGCCATCGAAGTAGCTACGGCTCTTACTTCGTGGGTCCTTACCTTCAGCAATGCAAGGTCTTCCTCCTTTAAGTGAGAATGTGCTTCTCTGATCAGAAGCCTTATATAATACGAAAGCCCATTCTTGGACATGGGTCTCGAGGGTTTCTTGATAGCACACCATAAGGCTTCTGACTGTCCTCGAATAGGTTTAGACCTCTTGAGATAATATTTGAGAGCTCTGACAGGGCAAAGAACTCTCTCTAGTTCGTTACCTACCATGTTGGAGAGGCTAGGTATTTCGAACGATCTAGGCCAAGGACGTGAAGGAAGCTCGTTCTTTGCTAGGAATCCAAGCTGAAAAGAACATGTTGCAGATTCGGTTGTGAAACCAATGTTCTTGCTGAAGGCATGAACCTCACTGACTCTCTTAGCTGTTGCAAGGCAAACGAGAAAAAGAGTCTTGAGGGTAAGGTCCTTGAAGGAAGCTGACTGGAGAGGTTCGAACCTAGATGTCATAAGGAACCTTAAGACTACGTCTAGATTCCAGCCTGGAGTGGAAAGACGACGTTCTTTAGACGTCTCAAAAGACTTAAGAATGTCTTGAAGGTCCTTGTTGGAAGACAGGTCCAAACCTCTGTGGCGGAGAACTGAAGCCAACATACTCCTATATCCTTTAATCGTAGGAGCTGAAAGGGATCTCTCATTCCTAAGATGTAGAAGGAAGTCAGCTATTTGGATCACAGAGGTATTGGTAGAGGATATAGAATTAGCTCTACACCAGCTTCGGAAGACCTCCCACTTAGACTGGTAGACTCTACGAGTGGAAACCCTTCTTGCTCTGGCAATCGCACTGGCTGCCTCCTTCGAAAAGCCTCGAGCTCTAGCGAATCTTTCGACAGTCTGAAGGCAGTCAGCCGAAGAGCGTGGAGGTTTGGGTGCAACCTGTCTACGTGAGGTTGACGTAGAAGGTCCACTCTTAGAGGTAGAGTCCTGGGGAAGTCGACTAGCCATTGAAGTACCTCTGTGAACCATTCTCTTGCAGGCCAAAGGGGAGCAACCAGCGTCAGCCGTGTCCCTTCGTGCGAGACGAATTTCTGCAGAACTTTGTTTATTATCTTGAACGGAGGGAATGCGTACAGGTCGAGATGGGACCAGTTCAGTAGAAAAGCATCCACATGAACTGCTGCAGGGTCTGGAACAGGGGAACAATACAGCGGAAGTCTCTTGGTTATGGAGGTGGCAAACAGATCTATGGTAGGTTGACCCCACAAGGTCCAAAGTCTGTTGCATACACTCTTGTGGAGGGTCCATTCCGTGGGAATGACCTGATTCCTTCTGCTTAGGCGATCTGCTGACACGTTCATATCGCCCTGAATGAACCTCGTGACCAGAGTGAGGTTTAGACCTCTTGACCAAATGAGGAGGTCCCTTGCGATCTCGTAAAGGCTCCTCGAATGGGTCCCTCCTTGCTTGGAGATGTAAGCCAAGGCTGTGGTATTGTCTGAGTTCACCTCCACCACTTTGCCTAGCAGGAGGGACTTGAAGTTCAACAGGGCTAGATGAACTGCCAGCAGCTCCTTGCAGTTGATGTGGAGTAATCCTTGTTCCTCGTTCCACATTCCCGAGCATTCCCGTCCGTCCAAGGTTGCACCCCAGCCCGAGTCCGATGCATCTGAGAAGAGATGAAGATTGGGGGTCTGAATGGCCAATGATAGACCCTCCTTGAGAAGGAGGTTGTGCTTCCACCACAGGAGAGTGGTCTTCATCTCTTGGTTGATAGGGATAGAGACTGCTTCTAGAGTCGAACCCTTGTCCCAATGAGCTGCCAGGTGGAATTGAAGAGGGCGGAGGTGGAGTCTCCCTAGCTTGACAAACAGGGCCAGTGATGAGAGGGTCCCTGTGAGACTCATCCACTGTCTCACTGAGCAACTGCTCCTCTTCAGCATGCTCATGATGCACTCTAGGGCTTGGCTTATCCTGGGGGCCGATGGAAAAGCCCGAAAATCCTGACTCCGAATCTCCATTCCCAGGTACACAATGGATTGTGAGGGAATGAGTTGAGATTTCTCTATATTGACTAATAGACCTAGGTCTCTGATTAAGTCTAAGTCCAATTGAGATTCTCCAGAAAACGACGACTCGTGGAGGCTCTCAACAGCCAGTCGTCTAGGTAGAGGGAGGCTCTGATGTTCGACAAGTGTAGGAATTTGGCTACATTCCTCATCAGAAGAGTAAAGACCATAGGAGCTGTGCTTAGGCCAAAACACAGGGCTTGGAATT
This sequence comes from Palaemon carinicauda, assembly GCF_036898095.1. NCBI lineage: Eukaryota > Metazoa > Arthropoda > Malacostraca > Decapoda > Palaemonidae > Palaemon > Palaemon carinicauda. The sequence goes on from NC_090751.1 coordinate 1,152,143, forward strand.
GATAGACAACCTTTCCGAAAACGAATCTCAGGAAAGGTTGGGAGTCTGGATGAATAGGAACGTGAAAGTATGCATCTTTCAAGTCCAACGAGACCATCCAGTCCTCCTGTCTGACCGCTGCTAAGACCGACTTGGTCGTCTCCATCGTGAACGTCTGCTTGGTGACATACTCGTTGAGAGCGCTGACGTCCAGCACCGGTCTCCAACCTCCTGTCTTCTTGGCCACAAGAAAGAGACGGTTGTAGAAGCCCGGGGATTGGTGGTCCCGGACTATAACCACTGCCTTCTTTTATATAAGAAGCGACACCTCCTGTTGCAATGCTAGCCTCTTGTCCTCTTCTTTGTAGTTGGGAGAGAGGTTGATGGGCGATGTGGTCAGAGGTGGTTTGAGGCAGAATGGAATCCTGTAACCGTTCCTCAGCCAACTGACAGACTGTGCGTCTGCACCTCTCTTCTCCCAGGCTCGCCAGAAGATCTTGAGTCTGGCTCCTACTGTTGTCTGGAGAAGCGGAGAGTCAGTTTTTCCCTTTAGATGTCCTGGATCCTTTCCTAGACTTGCTCCTGTAAGAGTCTGGACGGGAGCTTCCTCGGCTGGGGGCTCTACCACGAAAGGGCGGTATGAACCTCGTAGCAGGGGTATCAGCCACTGGGGAGCGATAAGTCTTGGGGACTGAGGTAGCAACCTTAGACTTACGAGCCGATGAGGCTACAAGATCGTGCGTATCCTTTTGTATCAGGGCAGCAGACAAGTCCTTAACTAGCTCTTCGGAAAAGAGGAACTTCGAGAGCGGAGCAAAAAGGAGTTGTGACCGTTGGCAAGGTGTAATGCTGGCGGAGAGGAAGGTACACAGTTGTTCCCTTTTCTTCAACACCCCTGATACAAACATCGACGCTAGCTCACCCGATCCATCTCTGATGGCCTTATCCATGCAGGACATTAATAGCATGGCAGAATCTTTGTCCGCAGGAGAGGTTTTCTTGCTGAGGGCCCCCAGGCACTAGTCGAGAAAGTTGAACATTTCAAATGCTCTAAACATCCCTTTCAGTAAGTGATCCAGGTCTGAGAAGGTCCAACAAACCTTCGAGCGCCTCATAGCAGTTCTCCGAGGCGAGTCTACCAGACTTGAGAAGTCAGCCTGGGCAGAGGCAGGTACTCCCAAGCCTGGTGCTTCCCCTGTGGCAAACCAAACGCTCGCTTTCGAAGTGAGCTTCGTTGGAGGGAACATGAAGGAAGTCTTGCCAAGGTGTTGTTTAGACTGCAGCCACTCCCCTATCATCCTTAAGCCCTCTTAGAGGATCTAGCTAGGACAAGCTTAGTATAGGAGGACTTAGCTTGTTGTACGCCCAGCGAAAACTCAGATGGCGGAGAGCGGGGAATAGCAGAGACAAAGTGGTCTGGGTAAACCTCCCTGAGTAGAGCCAAGACCTTACGAAAATCAAGAGACTGTGGAGAAAGCTTGGATTCGTCCACGTCTGATGAGGGATCAAGGTGTGCCTCCTCATCATCCGAAACCTCATCACCAGAATGTAGCGAAGAGATCGGACAAGAATGCTGAACCGCAGAGTCAGAACGTGTAGGAACAATAACCGTGGTTTCCTCTTCAAGTAACGGTTGAGGGAAAACCTGAGGCTCAGACTGCAAGGGCTGAACAACAGACGAAGCAGAAGGAAGGCGCATGGGTGGAGGAGGTTGACTCCTAGCAAGAGAGGTTGAACCCAAGGATTGCGCTTGCTGAGCGGAGGACGGAGGCGGAGTAGCAAGTTCCTGTTCCTGTGATAAGAGCGGAGCAAGATGAGGCTGAGGCTGCGCAGAACAAGGTAAAGTTCTCGCAAGCTGAGGCTCCTGAGGCGCAAGTTCAGGGTGTAAGGGTTGAGCTCGCTGCAGCGAGAGCTGAGGAGACTGACTCATGGACGGAAGAGGTTGTTGTACCTCAACCGAGCGTTGCACCACTAGTGGAGCAGCAAGGGGAGGCGGAGGAAGAGTGGAATAATCCTCCTGATCCCAAAGTAAAGGTTGCCTTAAAGAAGGCTGAGGCTGAACACCACTGGGAACAGCGAACTCAGAATGTGGCTCAACATCGTACGCCTGGCAGATGGTGCTGCGACTAGGCGGAGCGAGCGCAGGCGGGGCGAGCGCAGGCGGAGCGAGAACAGGCGGAGGGAGTGTAGGCGGAGGCGGAGGTGCAACACTCTCAGCCCGAAACTCACGCATCAAGTCCGAAAGCTGAGCTTGCATGGACTGAAGCAGAGTCCACTTGGGATCGGCAGAAACGACAGTAGACTGAGGTAAAGCCTTAACAGTCGAGCTCTGTTGTGGCAGAACCTTACTCCTCTTGGGCGGAGTACAGTCGACAGATGACTGAGGCGAGTCAGAGCTGAGCCAATGACTGCAACCTGGCTGAGCACTCGCGGACTGGACTCTACGTTTAAGCGGTCTCGAGACCTGAGACCAACGTTTCTTCCCTGACAGTTGATCAGCGGACGAGCGGAAGACGGGCTCAATCGTCTGCAGGTGGGAGTGACGGTCTTTGGAAGACACGCCCGTAACCACCGAGGATAATTCTGTGCGCCTAACAAGGCCTGCCGAACCCTTATGCCCTTCGACATTGCTTCTCCCCTGGGCTTGGGAGCTTGCAAGAGGTCCCGGACTGGGAGGACGACTGGCTCGCACAGAAAAATCCTCACGCACCACACTGGCACTAACACTAGCACAAGGCACTGCACTGACACTAGCACTCGTCACAGCACTGGCACTAACTCCACCCACTGCACTCTTGACCTTCAGTTCTTTAACTTCGGCCATCAGAGACTTATGGTCACTTACCACTGACTCTACTTTATCGCCTAAAGCCTGAATAGCACGCAAAACCACTGACATATCAGGCGGAGGGCACACAGTAGGTTCGGGGGTAGCCACTACAGGGGTAGGAACAGGTAGGGGATCATGAGGTGAGGAAAACAATGAAGAGTGAGAAGAACTCCTCCTAACTCTACCTCTCTCTAACTTAGTAGAATACTTCAAAAGACGGACAAATTCCAATTCCGAAAGTCCGGTGCATTCCTCACATCGATTTTCTAACTGACAGGGCCTGTCCCTACAGTCAGAACAAGCGGTGTGAGGATCTACCGAGGCCTTCGGAATACGCCTATTGCAAGACCTACATCGTCTATGGGAGGGGGCTTGCGAAATGTCAGACATTTTGAATTCAAGAGTTAGCCAAAGGGGGGTCCAAAAAACAAGCAAAAAAACGTTAACCGTTAATCAGGACTATATAAAAGCTATCTAGCTAATATAAGAAGGTTTCCAGTAAAGCGACAGCCGTTAATCTGAGAGAATACTTCACCAATTAGCCGTGAATAAACTCGAAGACCATAAGCGTATCCCAGAACGTCTTGCCGGAAGCACGACAGAGGAATAATTGAGGAGGTGTCAACAAGAAGTACTTGAGTACCTGGCCACAGGTGGCGCTGGTAAGTACACCCCCTTCTAGTATTGTGATAGCTGGCGTATCCCTCCATAGAATTCTGTCGGGCAACGGAGTTGACAGCTACATGATTATCGGGTAAGTTTAATATTGAAAATTGTATATTGAAAATTAGGGGTGTATGTATGATAGCGGCCACCTAATATGTATAATGACGGCTGACTTAGAATATGGCAGCGTAAGGGGGGGGGGCGTTAGCACACCCGATAGGTAAGTAGGTAAGGACATGGCTGTTAGGTTAGGATGGGGAGGTTTAGTTTAGTCAATGTCCATATTTTATGCTCGCTGAAGGAACTGGCCGCTGATATACAAAGGCTCCGAAAATTGTTTTGACTATGAATTTTGGGAATAGAATTCATCTTGTAAATACCTGTTGTGCACCTTCCTAAGCACTATTGGTAGCATAAGTCCATCTTGATTTATACCCGATAAAATATGATTATTCTCTCACAGCATGTGTAGCAATTTCCAAGGATTGTAGCTATTATGACCCTGACCTAACCTAATCATACCTGGCAACGCTTAAACCTATACAGTATGAGCCTTACTTAGCAGTTCCCCCTTTATCTAGCCACGGGTCTGAAACCTAGCATGGATTGTCATGAATATCCAGACCTCACCTATTATAGCAAATTGTCATAAAACAATAAATGAGTAAAAGATAGTATATAATCCTGCCTTTACTCAAAGTTGCCTTTGTTTCTACATGAATACTAACCTTTGACATTTTGTAAGTTTATGATCTCAGCAAAACTGTAAATTCAGCTGTTAAAAATTATAACAAGGTGTCGGTATTTGCTAGCAAGTAACGCCCTCGCCCCCAGCCAGCCTACTGAGAAGCAACTTGAACATCAGCCTACAAGTAGTACAGACGTACTCTCGATCTACAAACTTGGGTTATCAGGTTGCTTATGTGTGTGCCTGTTAATGGAGAAACCACAAGTGGGCATGTGATGTTGCCACGAAATTTACAGACAATGTTGCGGGACTTTCATGAGCAATCCTAATGTGGGTCCCCATTCTTCATGTCCTGTAGTACTCGTTCTTCCCCTTGTGTCACAGTGGTCAGCCTCCCAGTGGCAGGAGTTCAGCAAGAGGAAAAAAACCAAGGGAGAGTTTTTCACATATGGTTCTACCTCTAAGGCGAAGAAATCCGCTAGTTCTCTTCTTTTTCCTGTAAGAACTCAGGCTTCTGATCCTTCTCCAACCCCCAACGCCAGGGGGAATGCTAAGAAGTAAAATGATGATGACCTAACCCTGGGACAAGCTCAGAGTGAGATAGTCGTATCTGCTTCCCCTAGAGAAGCAGGTACCTTTTCTGCTCTTTGAAAACCTTTCCAGATGACACTGCTTGTGACAACGCCCTAAGGACATCATGGCTGTCGTTAGGACTTAAAAAAATAGCTTTCAGAGAGAGAGAGAGAGAGAGAGAGAGAGAGACTCCTGCAAGCCTTACCCTCATCTAAACCAAGTCTTTATTGCTGGAACCTGGGTCACCTGCTGCATCTGCAAAAGAACCTCTTGGCTCTACCCACTCAGGATTAACTCCTCCAAAATAGCTGAACAGCTATCCTCACCTTTAGAGGTGCCTTTGGCTTGGAGGACGCATTTATGCCCTGCTTCGTCTCCTAGCCTTTTACCAGATACACTTCCATCGGATAATTAATCTCCGAACTTGGACCACCTTTGCAAGACGAAGAAGAGAGTTTATCTGAAAAGACAAGGATGTTGCTATCTCCTTCCCTTCGTTTATTATTATGTGCTAAGAGAAAGATTCCCTAATAGTAAAGAAATTAAGTCTTCCAGTGTGAAACTCTTCAAGCATGCATGTTCATTCATCTGAGAACTCGGAAAGTGGATCTCTCACCTGTGCGTGATTGTCTGCACCTTTTGGAATGCACATGCTCACCAAATAGTGAACACTTCATTGGAACTTAGTCTTGATCACAGGTGCACTCGTGATTTTAGACACACTTTAATTCACCTACACTGTCCTTGAGAGCATTCAACTCTTAGTGCGCACCTTGGGGCTGGGATGCTACCTTAAAGTTGAATAGTGTCCTGTTTGTGAGTGCCCTCTCGGGAACATGCTCCTCTATGCACTCTACAGCATTTTCCTTACGATTTTTTATATCGCCTCTGAGCGCTCAATTGGGAGATGAGGCCATGGAGATAGTGAATATGGGCTCTTCTTTGTGTACTCGAGTGCGATCATCTCCCATACGCTAACCTTGAATGAGCATTCTCTGGAACAGGAAAATATTCCCATCAGGAGTCAACTCATCGACGTATAGTCGTCGCCCACACGCTCTCATAGTGATTTACAATCTTCTGAGGGTAAATGCTCTTCGTCAAGGTTTTCCTATCATTTACTATCACATCAAGAGGAAATGCCTTTAAAATGGCATTCTATCGAATATATAAAAAGTATTTAAGCGCGCGATTGTGCACACTCCTTGGAATTCACGAACTGCTAACTATGACATGTTCTCACCTACATATATAACACATACGGTATAAGAATTAATAGTATGGACCAGGTTATGCACAAATAGGCACACGCACATAATACATTGTCATGTTCCCAAATTATGGAACTCTCTCCGACACCCATAACTACTTTAAATCACTATCATGGATAATCACCCCATAGTGTACAAGAGTGTCATTTGCGCATTCATGCGCTCTCTCTTAATTTTAAATACTTTCCTCCGATAACAGAGAAAACATTCAAATGAATACATGTATTACTGCACTCACCACTTGGAGAAATCTCCAACACATTGACCGAGAACAATTTCCAATTTCAGTTTATCAGAAAACTTTTCCAAGGAAAATTCCCTCTACAAGTTATTCACAAGATATTCCTCAGACTAATCACTGGGAGAGGTATACAACAAGAGATCAAACCTTCTCTAGAAGGATTATCACCAGAGGACAAGGTCCCTTCTACGGTTTTCGCCTTCAGACGTCCTCCAAACACCACAGAAAGACATGAAAAAACTAAGGGAAGATAGAGATCTGTCACTGCAAGACTATACCAGAATGAGAGGTCCCCTGGAGACCATCATAGAAGAATATTACCACCAGTCAGCAGATAATCTAAGTACTTCGTAGTCCACACATTGTTCTGGAGTGACCATGCCAGCCCTACAGAAGCACAAGCTTCTGCTTGTCGCTCAAGGCAAACGCAGGATCAAAGTGAACCTCTAGGCCTGCTAGAAGAAAATTTGAAGACGACAATACACCCGGAATATCGACCAGGTACAGTTCTCAGAACAGAAAGAAGCTTTAGGCTTCATTGCCGTTCCTTAGACTGTGAAGAATCGCCTTCTCCGCTGAGAGATGAAGATTCACCAGAGATCGACTCTGCAGTTGCAGCAGAAATAGAATCATACCAAATTTAAAATTATTTTTATCTCCCAAATACAAACACATTGTGTCGGAGGTGCATTTACCTATCGTTTCTTATCAGTGTTATGCACATTAATGTTCTTTTCTCCTTGCATAATCAAAAATTGAGATGATGACTTTATATTAAGAGGAAATTCCCAGGCACTAAGGAAATCTTATGTGAATGAATAAAACTCTTTGTACTTCCTTAGCTATAACAATCCTGGCTCTAAGAACGAGGGAATATGGGTGTATACTGTATTTAAGGAACAAAAATTACATTTATAATCTTTTTCATGACAAAAATTATGTGCATCGTGACAATAGATTAGGTTTACTCAACTGCAAAATCATGTAACTTTACCAAGACTGAGAGGGCTTTACTAATGGAACACCTCCCTTCTTTATATGTGTAATCACTTGTGATAAAGCCACTCAAAGGGTTTAAATGCCACTCTTGAATGGCAGAGGCAAGGGACAGTGACATTGCCTTATCAAGCAGGACAGTGCCCTAGAGACTGACCATATACATATGATCAGCGCCCAAGCCCCCTCTCCACCCAAGCTAGAACCAAGGAGGGCCAGGCAATGGCTGCTGAAGACTCAAAAGATAGACCTTTAGGCTCTCCCAATAACCCCATCCTTAGCTCACAAGGATAATGAGGTTGCAGCGACCAAAGAAACTAACGAGTTTGAGCAGGACTCAGGCAATGGCTGATGATGATTCAAAAGATAGACCTATAGGCTCTCACAAAACCCCCATCCTTAGCTTACGAGGATGGTGAGGTTGCAGCGACCAAAGAAACTAAAGCGTTTGAGCAGAACTCAAACCCCAGTCTGGCATTCACCAGTCAGGGACTTAACCGCTTCGGCCACCACAAAGAGTCAGTTGCACTATATCACATGTAAAGTTTAAGAATGTTGTACATTAGTACATTGACGATTTGCATGCTGGGAAACATATTTTTGTAATGTTTTAAAATTTGTAGAGACTTCTGGCTGTCTCGTGATTAATGCATGGCTTTGTTTAGCTTATCTCCTGACTAATTTTTGCTCTTAATCTTTCAGGGAGAGATGGCTGAACGACGCATGCACCTTCCCGACTGACAGGGCACTTCACCTTGCTGAGAATTCTTATCATATTGCGTATAGGTCAGATTCAAAAGCAAACGCTTTCTGTAACCATCACATGCTGGACCCTATAACTTGTAAATGTGGAGAAGAAGCAGCAGGTAAGAGATGTTTTTTAGCGGCTTAGTTTGTCTCTTGAGGGTTTGTATGTTTGTATTCTGTACTTTAGAAACATTAGTAAGCTAATATAGTACAAATAATTGCTTTTTTCTTATCTAAACAGCAAATATTACAACAGTGTACTGCATTTAATCAACCAATTGCATTTTAGCCGGCAGGTTGAATTTGCCATGTGTGGCCTACTTCATTTTTCTCTCTAATTCATCATCACTAGCTTTATTACTTTGTTTCAAACACCAGGGTCATACCTCATAATTAATCCTTTTAATTTTTGTTACATTTAGTTAAGAAATAGAAAATATATATACAGTACAGGCAATTATTTTCATGTCTATACAAATAAAATGTATAAATTTATTATAAAAACTGGTGTACTGTATAAAAAGTTTAATTATTGAGCGACATATTGTATCAGCAATATGGTGTTGTTTGGCAAGGTTCTTAGTGTTTAGGTGATTTTATAATGGGTTAGTTTATATGGTCGTCTCTCCTGGAACCAAATGTTAAAGAAATGATAGGTTTGATTGTATTATTTTTAATTACACTATTCTGTTCTGGTAGAAAATGTTTTTATGCTTCGTCTGTTCCTTTGAAAATGATGCTGACCAATTTGCTATTCGTGTCCCTACTGATTTTGAATCCTGCTTTGTTCCTGATTTTGATATTTATATCACCCTCAAAGTACCTTGCCAACAAAAATATTTTTGAGCAATGCTTTAAGAAACTTTGAATTTAAATTTTTTTAGCCCATGTGTAAATATCTTGAGAACTACTTGTACAGTATTTAGAACTGTGGTACAGTATGAATACTGACAGTATTATGATGTTCTAAAAATAATATTTATCTGAGGCAAAAGCAAAGATCTTTTTATAGCCAATTATGTACTTTTGTTTGTATATTTAAGACAAGATACTACACTTAAAATAATTCCTTTGACATAAGAGTTGAATGCAATAAAATGTGAATAATGTAATAGGAAAACTTTGCATTGCAATATTTCTATTCTGTAATGTGTGAATCATTGTTTTGTGTGGATGATTAGTGTTGATCGCCCAGTTTTATCCATTTCTAGAGTTTGCGTGGGTGTGGAGCACGAAAGAAGAAGGTGGCCAAGCAGGGAACATAGTTTTGGGACCAGAAAGTCGACAGATCAGTTTCAATCCCGAGTACAGCTCGGGAACCGCGTCCGTTCGGGGAAACCAGATCCTCCCCAAGAACTACCAGCACTACTGGGAGATTAAATTAACCAACGCAGTTTATGGTACAAATATTGTAAGTAACCAAAATGGGACGGGTCTGAAAACAAATGGGGGTTTGATCGGGTTTTTCTCCAGACTTTATTGTATAGGTATTATTATTATTATTATTATTATTATTATTATTATTATTAGCTAATCTACAACCCTAGTTGGAAAAGCAATATGCTATAAGCCCAAGGCCTCCAACGGGAAAAAATAACCCAGTGAGGAAAGGAAATAAGGAAATGGATAAACGATATAAGAAGTAATGAACAATTAAAATACAATATTTTAAAAACATTAAAATGTCAAAACAGATATTTCATATATAAACTATAAAAAGACTCATGTCAGCCTGTTCAACATAAAAACATTTGCTGCAAGTTTGAACGTTTGAAGTTCTACTGATTCAACTACTGTCCTTGATTAAGAAGATCATTCCACAACTTGGTCACAGCTGGAATAAAACTTCCAGAATATCAGAAGGACCTTAACTTACGAGCATTCGGAAATACAAACACAAATCCAACTGAAAAAGGGATTTTGATGAAGGAAAAATCTATCTCTGGGCGAGGAGCCTGTGTCGCCCAGTGAAATGCTCCTTAAAGCACCATTTCAAAGGTATAAATACTGCTAAATATACCAGTGAAAAAAGTTGCATGGAATGCTAGGAATATATCCAGCTCGCTCACCCCTAAAGGGTGTCGGTATAAAAACTGGGGCGAGTGAAACCACTACCAGAGATCCCTTTCCAATTAGACTTCTCCCTCCTCAAAATCCCCCGTTACTACTAGGTGTCGTTCTCTACAGTTACTGCCCCCCTCCTCCCCCCCCCCCCCCCACCACCACCAGCACTACCACTACCTATCCTTCTCCCTTCATTCCTTGTTAGCACCCGTGAACGTTCGGACGTGTTTGTCGTAGCTCTGTGTTGAATGCAAAAAAAAGGTTGTGATTGATTTGTTACTCTAAGGGTGAAAGCAAAACCTAGGGGACACCACCAGAAACAAGAATAGAAGCAGACATCCCATCAACAGATAAGAGATTTATAACATATAAAATCTAGAAACTAGTTATAATAAAGGAGAGTTAAGCCATAAGCGAGGAGTTTGACAAAGTCATATTCCAAACTTCCAGAAATTCTTATATTCTAAGAGCAGCAATGAAAGATTTTATAAATACCCTAGAGGGGATTCCCCCACATGAGCAAGATAGTCTTCAGTGAATCCTCGAAGCCATACGGGAAATCTAAAAGGATTTTAGATTTACAGGAGGGAAATACAATACTTGATTAACAGAAATGGTACAATGAGTTGTGTAGTGATTTGAACTACTTGAAAAATTACTTTTTATGGGGCTGGAAAATCACTTTTGGAGCAAGCAGATATTTATCCTTTTTACAATGTGGTGGTGGTATTACTAGCTTCCAGTCGAGAGCACGGAAATACGAGTCCTCCATATTTCCACCTGTTAATCTTTCATCTTAAAGTTAGCGTTAACAGTGCTCAAAAGATATTTGTTGAATGTGTGTTGGTTATTTAGTGCAAGATCTGAATCTAATTACATTTGTTAATTTAAATGTAGAAGAGACTCTTTAGCTATGGTAAGCCGCTCTTCTAAGAGAACACTCCAAAATCAAACCATTGTTCTCGTCTTGGGTAGTTGTCATAGACTCTGTACCATGGTCTTCCACTGTCTTGGGTTAAGTTCTCTTGCTTGAGGGTACAATTGGGCACAGTATTCTATCTTATTTCTCTTCCTCTTGTTTTGTTTTTGAATTTTTATAATTTATATGTGAAAGATCTAATTTAATGTCACTGTTCTTAAAATATTTTTTGATTGTTCATTAGTTCTTTTGTAGATTATTTATGTCCTCGTTTCCTATCCTGACTGGGCTATTTATCCCTAATGGAGCCATTGAGCTTATAGCTTACTGATTTTCCATCTACGGTTAAAGCTTATCTTATAATAATAATAATAATATATTGTTGGAGGAAATCAATGTGATGTTTCACCGCTTGAAAAAAGTAGTTCACAACAGAAATATTTATTACCAAAATATCCTTTTGTTTTGTTTAGTGGCAAGAAGTCCTCTTATTAGAATATTTTGTATATACCGATAGAAAATTGAAATAGATTTTTCTCTTCACTTATATACTGTAATTCTATCATTATAATTTTTCCATGTATGATTTTTTTAAACGATAAAAACTACAATAATTTTATTTAGCTATATTTCTAGTTGCCGTCTTTATTCTACTTATAAATGTTACTGGACTCTTAATTAGCTACTTTTCTTCACAGATGATAGGTGTGTGTACACCGCAGTGTGATATGAATCATGGCGTCTATCGATTTTGTTCCCTCATTGGTCGTGACGAGGAATCATGGGGCTACTCATACAAAGGTAAGTGCACACTTGAAATCAGTGTGAAACCTGGAGTATTTGCACTCAGTTTATTGAAGTTTCAATTTGCAGACTGTTGAAACCTTCCAGACTAGATTCATACCACTGTTATCCTTACATTAGAACTTCAAAAGCTCAAACTTGCAGCAAATGTTTTATGTTGAACAGGCTGACACGACTTTTTATAGTTTACATATAAAAGATGTTTTAATGTTAATGTTCTTAAAATGTTTTATTTTACTTGTTCATAACTTCTCATGTAGTTTATTTATTTCCTTATTTCCTTTCCTCACTGGACCATGTTTCCCTGTTGTAGCCCTTGGTCTTATAGCATCCTGCTTTTCCAACTAGGGTTGTAGCTTAGCTAGTAATAATAATAATAATGATGATAATTAAGGAATCGATTGCCTGATGCAGCCTCTCCAATACCTTCTATCAAAGACATCCTCTTCTGCCAAACCTCTCTAAATCATCCTTCACCTTATTGCACCATTTAATTCTCTTGCAGCTTAGATTACTAATTATTTAGGAGGGATTTAACCAATTCAGTTATCAATTTCTCGTGTATAAGAGACTTGACCTAAAGGATTTATTACTGAATAGTTGGAATTACAACTAGATAAAGTTGAATAGGAAAATATGTTATATCTTAGGAACGGCAAAGTATAGTACCTTCTATGCCATTAACCCTTTTACCCCCAGGCTCTTTGGAAATTTCCAACCCTTAACCCCAAAGGGGTTATTTTTTCTCAAGCATATTTTGCAGTATATATTTTTTAAATTGCTCTAACAGCCTTAATTTTTGTCATAGAGAGGTCAGGTTGGTCTCATTCTCTTGGAAAATTCCTGAATTTTCTCAAAGAAATTATTAACAATATGAAAAAAAAAATTATAGCATTTTTTTGCAAGGACGTACCGGTACATCCATGGGGGTAAAGGGATGAGTTTTGTGAAACGTACCAGTACGTCCTTGGGGGTAAAAGGGTTAAATATTATTAATATAATTAAGAAATAACTACAGTATCATTACTTTTCATGAATCATTGCTCAGTATCTCGGTTTTCACCAGGTACAACACAGCATGGAGGAAATGTGAGCAGATATGGGCCCCGTTGGGGCAAAGGAGCAATTGTTGGAGTACATCTGGATACCTGGAGAGGCAAACTAGAGTTTTTCTTAAATCGTGAACCCCTTGGTTAGTATTACTTTCTTAGTGTTGCAAGATACTATTTTTGCGATATTCCTTGTACATCAAAAGATTCTAGAATATAAATGGTTCATGGCTAATTCAAATTCAGTAACTTATTAACCCTTTTACCCCCAGGCTATTTGGAAATTTCCAACCCTTAACCCCCAAGGGGTTATTTTTTTCCCAGCACATTTTGAAGTATTTTTTTTTAAATTGCTCTAACAGCCTTAATTTTTGTCATAGAGAGGTCAGGTTGGTCTCATTCTCTTGGAAAATGCCTGAATTTTCTCAAAAAATTATCAAAAATATGCAAAAAATAATTTTTATAGCCTTTTTTTTGCAAGGACGTACTGTTACGTCCATGGGGGTAAAGGGATGGCTTTTGTGAAACTTACCAGTACGTCCTTTGGGGGTAAAAGGGTTAAGGATGAGTAAAGACTTATTATTAAGTTTGAACTTCTCCGAAAAGGCCATGATAATTTTTTTGTAACATCATAAAATATCATTATGATCTCATTTTCTCTTTCATAAACTCCGTATTATTTTCGTCCTACCCCACAGGCATTGCCTTCGAGGGACTACGAAACAAGGATCTCTACCCCATAGTTGCATCAACATCGGCCCCACTCAGGGATGAAGTTAGTCGCCAGTTATATGTTTCCACACAATTTACAGTTTCTTTCGTCGGAAGCATTATTCAAAAGGTGTCCCGATGCATCCGACGTACATCCCAAAGAGTTATCGCTGCCGCCCGGTCTTCAAACGCTTGTACAGAAAAATTACTGGCCCTTCATTAAATGTGTAAGTCTTAAAATTGGCAGCAATAGGTTAGATTACATTCGACGCCACGGCACCAAACGTCACCTCGAGAGCAGCTCGAAGGATGTGCATCAGTGTAAGAGGTTGTGCGCTGGTCGCGAAGAATACTCGTTCCCTCAATGTTGCGATGTGACCTCTAGCCCCAGGAAACAGTGTCAAGGTTTTCGGCTACTATTTAATCCTAGGACGAGTTTCTTCTCGGGTAGCGAATCTCAAAGATCGTCTTCGGACGCTGCAACAGAGGATGGCCAAAGAAACGCGGAGGATAACACCCACGGTGGTGCTGGTAGCTCTCAAGTAAATAAGCCAAATTCTAGCAATGATTGACTATTCTCATGCAATAGGTACATTTATTTCTCAATATGTTTCAATTTCCTGAAAACGGTGCCAAAATGACACTTAAAGAGGGTCAGTGGAAATTATGATTATATTTTTTTGATGTTCTTTTACACATTAGCTCCATTTTATAAAACTTATAAAAATTGTGCAGTACATATGCTAAGTAATTCAGTAAATTTTTACTTAGATTGTTGTTTTGATAACCTTTCTTTTTTAATTGGCGGAGTGATTCCCTTAACCCTTTTACCCCCAGGCTATTTGGAAATTTCCAACCCTTAACCCCCAGGGGGTTATTTTTTTCCCAGCACATTTTGCAGTATATTTTTTTCAAATTGCTCTAACAGGCTTAATTTTTGTCATAGATAGGTCAGGTTGGTCTCATTCTCTTGGAAAATACCTGAATTTTCTCAAAAAATTTTCAAAAATATGAAAAAAAAAATTTATAGCATTTTTTTGCAAGGACATACCGGTACATCCATGGGGGTAATGGGATGGCTTTTGTGAAACGTACCAGTACGTCCTTTGGGGGTAAAAGGGTTAAAATCAAAACGCATTCATGAAAGTATTATTAACTGGAAACAAACTTTTTCATTGGAACAAAGTTCTGTAATGTATAAAAAAAATAGAATTATAAATGTTCTAGGACAACAAAGAACATATGCTTTATTGCAAGGATTGTTCAATAGATATTCACTTATTGCAAGAACAATATTTGCCAAATTGAACAAAAATATTACCAGAAAGTGTTGCCATATTAAGTACAGTACTATACTTTTATTTCAAGATCGTATTTAGAAAACAGCACAGTTTTATATAATTATATATATACATACATACATATACCAAGGCACTTGCCACTATTTTGGGGGGTAGCCGACATCAAACAAATGAAACAAAAAAGGGGACGTCTCCTCTCTATGTTCCTCCCAGCCTGACAAGGGACTCAACCGAGTTCGGCTGGTACTACTAAGGTGCCACAGCCCACCCTCCCACATTATTCACTTCTCTCGTAATTTATTTATTTCCTCGTTTCCTTTCTTCACTGGGCTATTTTTCCCTGTTGGAGCCCTTGGACTTATAGCATCCTGCTTTTCCAACTAGGGTTGTAGCTTAGCTTATAACAATAACAATTACAATATACTGTATTGCATTTGATTTTTTAATGATGAGACTACAAAAGTGTTTAAAGTAATACAATATCCTACTTGCCAATGTAACGAATGCCTTTTTGGATGGCCATGAATAATTTAAAAAAAAGGTTATACTGTATCAATTGTTTTTTATAAGGGCCTAAATTGCTTATGTTCTTACATTATAAGGGATTTATCTCAAAGTTCTGCGGTTATTATTGTCCTAAATGTAGTTTTGAATTGATCATGAAATTAAGTTTCTAGTTGCGTAAGCTTAGGACAAAGGATTTGGTCTTTAATAGGAAGCTGAAGTCTGATGTCAAAAGGATTTGGTCTTTAATAGGAAGCCGAAGTCTGATGTCAAAAGGATTTGGTCTTTAATAGGAAGCCGAAGTCTGATGTCAAAAGGATTTGGTCTTTAATAGGAAGCCGAAGTCTGATGTCAAAAGGATTTGGTCTTTAATAGGAAGCCGAAGTCGGATGTCAAACTACCACGGGCTGGTTCACAACTGTTTCAGGTGCCCACAGGCCTAGGAACTGGCCAGTGTCTTAACACAACCATCCTTTAACCCTTTTACCCCCAAAGGACGTACTGGTACGTTTCACAAAAGCCATCCCTTTACCCCCATTGACGTACCGGTACGTCCTTGCAAAAAAATGCTATACAAATTTTTTTTTTTCATATTTTTTATAATTTTTTGAGACAATTCAGGCATTTTCCAAGAGAATGAGACCAACCTGACCTCTCTATGACAAAAATTAAGGCTGTTAGAGCAATTTAAAAAATATATAATGTACTGCAAAATGTGCTGGGAAAAAAATAACCCCCTGGGGGTTAAGATTTGGAAATTTCCAAATAGCCTGGGGGTAAAAGGGTAAACTTGACTTTTCCAGTCATTATCCCATTTGAACAGGAAAAGGACAGTAAGTGATATGAATTGTAGCGGGTTTTTTGTAGTAGTAAATCAACTGCACTATGCTGAAAGCAACCATCCTGCATGAGGACACTTCCGAACAATGTTGACGCTTGAACCAGTTTTGCCGTTGCCCTGGTAACTGAATACTTTGGTTCCCTATTGGGAGTAATAATTGGATGGAACAAGTCAGATAATCAGAAATTTTTGTAATTTGCCCAGAGGGGAAGGGTCACATTAACCCTTTTACCCCCAACGCTATTTGGAAGTTTCCAACCCTTTACTCCCAGGCGTTTTTTTTTTTTTTTCAAGCACATTTAGCAATATATTTTTTCTTAAAATGCTCTAAAAGCCTTAATTTTCGTCATAGAGAGGTCAGGTTGGTCTCATTATTTTGGAAAATGCCTGAAGTTTCTCAAAGTTATAAAAAATATGCAAAAAAAATGTAAAAAACAGTTTTTTTGCAAGGACATACCGGTACGTCCATGGGGGTAAAGGGATGGCTTTTGTGAAACGTACCAGCACGTCCATTGGGGGTAAAAGGGTTAAGTGTTATTCAACTCTTTACAAAAACACCATCAACAATTACCGAAGACTTCCAGCAGTTCATCGTAACCAATGACGACATTCAAGGTTCCCCAGTTAATTATTTCCAATTGCTAGATGTACCATGGTCTTCCACTGTCTTGAGATAGAGTTCTCTTGAGGGTACACCTGGCATGCTATTCTATCTTATTTCTTTTCCTGTTTTTTGAAAGGTTTTACATGAAAGATTTATTTCAATGTTGTTACTATTCTTAATATATTTTCAATTGCTAGTTAGTTCTCTTGTAGTTTATTTATTTCCTTATTTCCTTTCCTCACTGGGCTATTTTCCCTCTTGGAGCCCTTGGGCTTATAGCATCCTGCCTTTTCAACTAGGGTTGTAGCTTGGCAAGTAATAATAATAGGTACCTATGACGAGTCAACGGAATGGAGAAAGAGAACTCTTGCCCAGTGATGACAATGTTAAATGACAGCTTGGACAAGAGTAATGGAATAAAGTACAGTATTCCAGCTCTTGTCTCGGTGCCTCTCCACTCTGCATACTTCCTAAGGGATGCACATAAAGCCTTATTCTAAAGAGACTAACCAACATGGCAGTGGGATCACTCACTTCAGTCAACATGATGTGGTGATTGGAGCAATCACCTGAGAGTTGAGGTGTTACTGATGACCAATGTACAGTGCTGCTCTTGGGCAACATTATAAAGATGCAATAGCCATATACAAATTCCCCAAACAATATCATGGGCCTCTGCAAATTGATTCATCCATCACTACCTTGAAAACAATTTGACTACATCCCTGAGAGGTCTCAATGTCTTCATCCTTTTCTTTTCTTATCTGTTGCATCATTTTGACCTTATATTGAATTTCCTCTCCCTAACTTTAGCCATTCACTATTCTTGCATTCATAAAAGAAGCTCCTGTTACTTAGACTACATTAATTACCCCATTCCTTTGCACGACTACTAATAAACTTATCTCAACATTATCGGAGATCAGAGAAAAATCCAGATGTGTTACCACAACTTGATGATTTAGCAAACTAAATTCTATCTTAGAGGGGATTGATGAATGATTTTTTTTTTCAGGTTTTGAAATAGAAAAATGAAGAAGTTTATAGGTAAGAAGAATAAAAATAATGCATAAGCCGAGATAAAAATTATGGGCCACTGGGCTGGGAACGAGAGCCAGTGAGTGTTGTTATTATTATTATTACTTGCTAAGCTACAACCTTAGTTGGAAAAGCATGATAATATAAGCCCAAGGGCTCCATCAGAGAAATAGCCCAGTGAGGAAAGGAAATAAATAAACTGCAAGAGAAGTAATTAAAAATTAAAAAACTTTTTAAGGATAGTAACAGCATTAGAAATTTTTTTTTGTATATAAACTACAAACTTTACAAAAACAGAAGTTTTCGAAATAAGATAGAACAATGTGCCCGAGTATACCATCAAGCAAGAGAACTCTAACCCAAGACAGTGGAAGACCATGGTACAGAGGCTATGGCACTACCCAAGACTAGGGAACAATGGTTTGATTTTGTTTTGGAGTGTCCTTCTCCTAGAAGAGCTGCTTACCAATAGCTAAAGAGTACGCAGGAATGGAAGTATAGAAGGCTAAAGATTTGCAATCAAGGCCCAAAAGGTCACTCCAAATACCATAGTAATGGTTACAGTGCAGCATTAATGGCAGTAAACCCCAACAGGTACATTGCTTGTCAATCATCCTTAAAATTACACCAACCTTCCAGCGGACAAACCCAAAACATCACTAAGTTACAAAGTGTTTTCGGAAGCGACTGTGTCCAGCCCAAAATTTTTAAAACGCTCTGCCTACATACATTGTGACTGGCTGCCACCTTCTCATAACTGATTCATGTGAACATAATAATAATATAACAGATTATAGGTAATTATGATACCTCAGATAGTGACTCACGCAGCTGGCATGCGCAACACATCAAGGAACCGCACTGGTTGCCTGAACAGAGAAGCAATGAGATAATGTTAATCAGCAAGTGAAGCGAGCCACAGAGGAGAAACAAGATAATGTTAATTTGCAAGCAAAGCGAGCCACTGAGGAGCAATGAGATAATGTTAATTTGCAAGCGAAGTAAGTCACAGAGGAGCAAAGAGATAATGTTAATTTGCAAGCGAAGTGAGCCACAGAGGAGCAATGAGATAATATTAATTTACAAGCGAAGCGAGCCATAGAGGAGCAATGAGATAATGTTAATTTGCAAGCAAAACGAACCACAGAGGAGTAATGAGATAATGTTAATTTGCAAGCTTAGTGACCCGCAGATGAGCAGTGCGATAATGTTAATTTGCAAGCAAAGCGAGCCACAGAGGAGCAATGAGATAATGTTAATTTTCAAGCGAAGCGAGCCACAGAGGAGCAATGAGATAATGTTAATTTGCAAGCAGAGCGAGCCACAGATGAGCAATACGATAATGTTAATTTGCAAGGGAAGCGAGCCGCAGAGGAGCAATACGATAATGTTAATTTGCAAGTGAAGCGAGCCACAGAGGAGCAATGAGATAATGTTAATTTGCAAGCAGAGCGAGCCACAGATGAGCAATACGATAATGTTAATTTGCAAGCGAAGCGAACCGCAGAGGAGCAATATGATAATGTTAATTTGCAAGCGAAGCGAGCCACAGAGGAACAATGAGATAATGTTAATTTGCAAGTGAAGCGAGCCGCAGAGGAGCAGAGATAAAGTTAATCAGCAAGCAAAGCGAGCCACAGCGGAGCAAAAACCATTTCAGTAGCAGCAAATCACATTGATTATAGGTGGATCATGTTAAAGATTTTAGGCTGGACATAGTTGCAGTCTCTGTTTTCACTGAAAATCTTATTTCTCCCTCATGAAGATCTGCTAATTCTAAACTCATTTTCTAGCCTTACTATCGTCCTAACTTACGACTCCGCCTGTTTTGATGTCATCGCCTTACCTCTTATGAGGTTGTATTTGCTGTCTCTCATTTTACATTGCGTAAATACATTAGTTATTGGGATAACCAACATCTGACAATAGATGGCATTGCTTTTTTGTAGTACCTGTTATTCAATATATTCATGTTATGGATGTGGCTCATAAACTGAGCCATATAGCACAACGTTGGGACCTGGGAGGCCATGCTTATGTTTATTCAAATTTAATAGACTTTCAAGTAATCTTCTAGAAAAAAACATAATCTATTCAAATCCAATTGCAAAGGTCTAAGAATTTTTTTCAACTGACAACCTCAAAGACATGCACATTCTCTCTCTCTCTCTCTCTCTCTCTCTCTCTCTCTCTCTCTCTCTCTCTCTCTCTCTCTCTCTCCTCTCTCTCTCTCTCAAATTGCAAAAAAGTCTTTATTTTAAATTGATTGATTATCAACCTCTCTCTCTCTCTCTCTCTCTCTCTCTCTCTCTCTCTCTCTCTCTCTCTCTCTCTCTCTCTCTCTCTCTCTCTACACAAAGGTCTATATTCTAGATTGTTTGATTATCAACCTCTCTCTCTCTCTCATACTACAAAAAGGTCTATATTCTAAATTGTTTGATTCTCTCTCTCTCTCTCTCTCTCTCTCTCTCTCTCTCTCTCTCTCTCTCTCTCTCTCTCTCTCTAGTAACAGTTAATGCTTCATAACATTCTTTTTTTTTACCTTTCAACATCCAGTATCAAATCTCAGTATTCTGAAAATAACGACACATTTTTTCTATGAATGAAACTTTGAAAAGACGTAGCAAGGCCACTAGACCCCCAAACATTATTCGACTTAGCTTTTCCGGGAAGTATAATTCCAAATTAGTGTTTAACCCTTTCACCCCTAAGGTATGTTGAACTTTCAAGCACATTTTGCTATATTTTTTTTTTAAATTGCTCTAACAGCCTTAATTTTGGTCATAGAGAGGTCAGGTTGGTCTCATTCTTTTGGAAAATGCCTGAAGTTTCTCACAGTTATCAAAAATATGCAAAAAAATTGTAAATAACAATGTTTTGCAAGAACGTACCGGTACGTCCATTGAGGGTGAAAGGGTGAAGAGACTTTCACAGAGAGAGAGAGAGAGAGAGGAGAGAGAGAGAGAGAGAGAGAGAGGAGAGAGAGAGAGAGAGAGAGAGGAGATTAATAATCAAGCAATTTAAAATATAAACCTTTTTGTAGTTTTAGAGAGAGATAGGCCTACATTGGTAATCAAACAATTTAGAAAATATACCTTTTTGTAGAGAGAGAGAGAGAGAGAGAGAGAGAGGAGAGAGAGAGAGAGAGAGAGAGATTGATAATCAAGCAATTTAAAATATAAACCTTTTTGTAGTTTGAGAGAGAGAGAGAGAATGGTACCCGGTACAAAAACAAAATTTCAAATCATGACACAAACCGTTACAGAAACTTTCGCAATTAAGGAATATTAGTTATCGAGTGAGCAACACGATGTGCCTGACCATGTCATATAAAAGAATGAAAATTCTAATAAATATAAGAACGTGATACGGAAAAAATATCCTATTTAGCATCAAAGGACTTTCGTGCACGAACTCAAATCGTGTCTGAAGCCAAACTCGTGTTACTCGCCAATGGATTCAGAGTTGCCAGTTTTTCTAAATGAGAAAAAAGGCCAAATTTTAAACAGCTCGCCAATGGATTCAGAGTTGCCAGTTTTTCTCAATGAGAAAAAGGCCAATTTTTAAACAGCTCGCCAATGGAT
>NC_090751.1:1181052-1303081 GCF_036898095.1 Palaemon carinicauda
TTTTAGCGGGGCAGATTTGAACCGACTCGCAGGGGTGCCCTTTTAGCTCGGGAAAAAGTTTCCCGATCGCTGATTGGTCGGACAAGATCATTCTAACCAATCAGATAGCAGGAAACTTTTTCCGAGGTAAAAGGGCACCTCTGTGAATCGATGCAAATGCGCCTCATTAAAAAAAATTGACTATAGTCATACCCATACTGTGCTGTGAGTATACAGACATATAGTATAGGGACGGTGGGCGGGGCTACACGCAAGAACTCTCCGTGCAGTGAGGGTTCGACATTGTACACTTCCTCACAGAGGTGTGCCAAGAATACCTGTGTCCAACTGTACCTTCAAATTATATATTTGAAGGGCAGTTATATGATTGATAGAGTAGATATAAGCAAAGGAAGAGTGAATGATATAGTAATAAAAATAGGATAGGAAAAGGTGAACAGAAAATTTTAAGATAAACGAAAATTTTGTTCAACAAGGAATTTAATCAAGGGAAAGCTTAATGAACAAAGTTATCTCAATAAAAAATGAACAAAAACAAACTTATCTTAATAAAAAATGAACAAAAACAAACTTATCTCAATAAAAAATGAAGAAAAACAAACTTATCTCAATAAAAAATGAACAAAAACAAACTTATCTCAATAAAAAATGAACAAAAACAAACTTATCTCAATAACAAATGAACAAAAACAAACCTGTCTCCATAAAAATGAACAAAAACAAACTTATCTCAATAAAGAATTAACAAAAACAAACTTATCTCAATAAAAAAATGAACAAAACCAAACTTATCTCAATAAAAAAATGAACAAAACCAAACTTATCTCAATAAAAAAATTAACAAAAACAAACTTATCTCAATAAAAAAATTAACAAAAACAAACTTATCTCAATAAAAAATGAACAAAAATAAATACTGTGTCAAGTGATAGTGATTTGGGAAGATGGAATGAATCATTAAGATTATAAAGAGTGGATAGAAGAGACAAGTGATACAAAGGTGAAGAAAATAAGAAAAAAATGGACGTTGGGCAGGGCATATAATGAGAATGACAGATAATAGATGAATAAAAGGAGTAACAGAATGAATGGATAAATAAATCCTACTTTCTATATATATTTAACATAACAAATATACAATTATTGCATTTAAAATGTTTTTAGAATGATATATTGTTAATTTATTCTCATGATTTATTTATTTCTTTATTTCCTTTCCTCACTGGGCTATTTTTCCCTGTTGGAGTCCTTGAGCTTATAGCATCTTGCTTTTCCAACTAGGGTTATAGCCTGGCTAGTAATAATAATAATAATAAAACTTGACAAAAGTTTATTCAAAATGTTTGATATATATTTTTTCAGCATAAGACTAAAATTTGATAATTGGAGAATTTGGAGAAATTTCAACTTTTTGAATCAATGATAAAATACTGTGTAGGAATTATATGGGCAAATAAATATCCTATTTTATATAATTTCGTTTTTATTCAGACGACTTTGAGGGATAAAAAACTATTTTTGGGGGCGTAAAAAAATCTAAAAAAAAGTATACAGGAAAATATTCCATAAGATATTACACATACAAAAATTGAAAAAAAAAATTCAAGGGTGTAAATTAAATAAAAAAAAACAGTTTCGAGGGTGTAAAAACATAAAAATTATAAAGAAAATATTTTGAAATATATTACACAGAAGATTTAAAACATTTTCGGGGGTCTAAAATATATAAAAATTATACAGAAAAATATTTCAAAAGATATTAAAAATATAAAATAAAGAAAAAAATCGAGGGTGTAAAATGATACTAAAAGCATACAAGAAAATATTTCAAAAGATATACAAATAAAAAAATGATTGTGTAAGTAGATATAAAAATGATACAGGAAAATCTTTCAGAAGATATTACAAATATAAAATTAAATTTGAAGAGAAACTTTAAGAAATAAAACAAAACGAATTGATATGAAATACATCACTCAAAAAATGGACAGAACTAGCCACCTACGACTTGGTCAAATGATCCGTGACGTCAAACACTCACAGACCAATTGGTCAAAGGATCCGTGACGTCAAACACTCACAGACCAATTGGTCAAAGGATCCGTGACGTCAAACACTCACAGACCAATTGGTCAAAGGATCCGTGACGTCAAACACTCACAGACCAATTGGTCAAAGGATCCGTGACGTCAAACACTCACAGACCAATTGGTCAAAGGATCCGTGACGTCAAACACTCACAGACCAATTGGTCAAATGATCCGTGACGTCAAACACTCACAGACCAATTGGTCAAATGATCCGTGACGTCAAACACTCACAGACCAATTGGTCAAAGGATCCGTGACGTCAAACACTCACAGACCAATTGGTCAAAGGATCCGTGACGTCAAACACTCACAGACCAATTGGTCAAACGATCCGTGACGTCCAACACTCACAGATCAATTGATCAAAGGAACTGTGACGTCAAACACTCACAGACTAATTGGCCAAAGGATCTGTGACGTCCAACACTCACAGATCAATTGGTCAAAGGAACTGTGACGTCAAACACTCAAAGACCAATTGATCAAAGGATCTGTGATGTCAAACACTCACAGACCAATTGGTCAAAGGATCCGTGACGTCAAACACTCACAGACCAATTGGTCAAAGGATCCGTGACGTTAAACACTCACAGACCAATTGGTCAAAGGATCCATGACGTCAAACACTCACAGACCAATTGGTCAAAGGAACTGTGACGTTAAACACTCACAGACCAATTGGTCAAAGGATCCGTGACGTCAAACACTCACAAAGCAATTGGTTAAAGGATCCATGACGTCAAACACTCACAGACCAATTAGTCAAATGATCCGAGATGTCAAACACTCACAAACCAATTGGTCAAATGATCGTGACGTCAAACACTCGCAGACCAATTGATCAAATGATCCGTGACGTCAATCACTCACAGACCAATTGGTCAAAGGACCCGTGACATCAAACACTCACAGATGGCCACCTATTCTAAAAAGTAATTACTCCAACGTCGCTATAGCCCACACGAACTGATATGTTATGCATTACACATTTCTATGCAATTAAACTTCTGTCTGTATTCGTATTTATTAATCGATATTGAGACCTGGCAAACGATAATTAAAAACGTGACAAAAATGTCTCATGTTCTCCAGTCTTTACATTGCACTGTATTTTAGTTTAATTCAAAATATTGATTCCCTTTTTAAAAAGGTGTTATTTTGAAATTTCTTCTATTTGTTCTCTGGGTGTCTTACTAAATCCAGTAAGAGATAGATTTTCTTAAATAGCAAATGATCAATTTCAAATAAATCTATAAAATGTATATGTGAAATTTTATCAAATAGTTGTATATGATTGTTAAAATGCCTAGAATATAAAAAAGGATGGTAAAAATACTTAAAATATAAGAAAAGTACGTTAAACTTGGGCTCCAATAGGAAAAAAGAGTCCAGTAAGGAAAGAAATTAAGGGAATAAACAAACTACAAGAGAAGCAATGAGAAATTAAAATTAAATATTTTTAGAACATTAACAACATTAAAATAAATCCCTAATATATAAACTATAAAAACTTGGAAAAAAAAATATGATAGAACAGCCTGCCTGAGTGTACCCTCAAGCAAGAGATTTAAAAAATATTACCCATATGACTCTCTGTTGGGTCCGGGGAGATCATTCAGCAATGAATTCATTTATGAAGCAAAAATTGAGGGACATATGTTTGTAGCACCTTCATTAATAAATTTTAACTAAACTTCTTTATCATACTTTTTTGGGCTCAGGCCATGTCGTCGTGATGGAAGTTCCTTCGAAGGTAGCTTCCTAGGTCAAATATACCTAGGAAGCTACCTTCGAAGAAACTTCCATCACGACGACATGGCTACCTAACCCAAAAATAAATTTTTCGCTTCTCTCAAAATCCGTTTATTCAAAAGTCTATTTGATAGATTTTTTAATTTTTCAACGCTTCGTGAAGACCTGGGATCACCTTATACGTAAATAATCGCGAGCAAGGTCCTTTGAATTAAAAAAAAATAAGTTAGATTATGTAAGACAACAACAACAACAACAACAACAAATTCAACAGTTTCTAGTCCACTGCGAGACAAAGGCCTCAGACATGACCTAGTTTTCATCACCACGCTGGCCACTGTGGATGGGTGATGGTGGGAGACTTTTGTCTGATCACTCACAGCAAGCCAACCTATAGTCCATATCTTTTATCGAGGCAGATTTGCACCGACTCGCAGCGGTGCCCTTTTAGCTCGGAAAATTTTCCTGATTGCTGATTGGCTAGAATTATCTCGACCAACAAATCAGCGATCAGGAAACTTTCCCGAGCTAAAAGGGCACCGCTGCGAGTCGGTGCAAATCTGCATCGCTAAAAGAAATTGACTATAGTATGGGTGGCCCTGACTAGTACAGCTTGGCTGATCATGGCGACGCACAAGCCCATTGTGGTGGCCGATGTGGTAACGTCACTGACTAGTGATCGCCAGACTGGGATTCGAGTCCCGCTCAAACTCGTTAGTTCCTTTGGTCGCTAAAACCTCACCATCCTCGTGAGCTAAGGTTGGAGGGTTTGGGAGAGCCTATAGGTCTATCTGCCGAGTCATCAGCAGCCATTGCCTGGCCTTCCCTGGTCAAAGCTCGGGTGGAGAGGAGGCTTGGGCGCTGATCATATATGGTTAGTCTCTAGGGCATTGTCCTGCTTGCTAGGGCAATGTCACTATCCCTTGCTTCTGCCATCCATGAGCAACCTATAAGGTATTTCCACTCAGGTCGCTAAAAGATACCGAAAACAAGAAATTAATATTTTTTTTTTCCAACAGAATGGAGAAAATGACAATAGGATTCTATTGGATACTACTGGCAACGTTGACCCTCGACCTGGTCATCCTTACCGAGGGACAAAACCTGCTGAAAGATGCCCCTCTGCATTACATCAAAGGGGGCGACCTATATCCAAGATCCATCAAATCAGAAGGATTTATCATCTCGTTGATGAATGCCTACTGGGAGGGTCCTGTGGAGTCAGAATGTGAGTATCAATCAGGCAACTTTTTTCTTCGTCACTGGTGGTAAACGGAGATAAAAAATGTCGATTCTTACATCCACAATAAGGAGGGACACCATCAGTAGAATGTGGGATACCAAACTAAATTCATTCTAAAATCTTGCTTCAGATCAGACAGGTTTATCCAGGTCAGCTCTGCTCTGGAAAGGTGGGGGCAATCAACAGAACAAAGCTGACCATAAAGTTCCATCTATTCCCTTAACCATTTTGTATAACAATATCAATTTTCAAATCCTAATGTCCTGCTTCAGATCAGACAGGTTTATCCAGGTCAGTTCAGTTCTGTAAAGGTGGGGGCAATCAACAGAACAGAGCTGACCATAACAAAGTTCCATCTATTCCCTTAAGCATTTTGTATAACAACATCAATTTGCAAATCATAATGTCTTGTTTCAAATCAGACAGGTTTATCCAGGTCAGCTCTGCTCTGTAAAGGTGGGGGCAATCAACAGAACAGAGCTGACCATAACAAAGTTCCATCTATTCCCTTAAGCATTTTGTATAACAACATCAATTTACAAATCCTAATGTCTTGCTTCAGTTCAGACAGGTTTATCCAGGTCAGTTCTGTTCTGTAAAGGCGGGGGCAAGAGGAAATCATAACAGAACAGAACTCACAATACCAAATGTCCCCTAATAATTTTATATACAGTATCAACAGAAATTTGCAAATTCTAAAATTCTGTTTCAATTCAGACAGGTTTATCCAGGACAGCTCTGTTCTGTAAAGGTGGGGGCAAGGGGAAATCATAACAGAACAGAACCCACAATACCAAATGTCCCCTAATAATTTTATATATCAACACAAATTTGCAAATCCTTAAATCTGCTCTGTTATGTAAAGGGAAGGGAGGCAAGGGGAAATCGTAACAGAATAGAACTGACAATACCAAATGTCCCCTAATAATTTTATATATCAACACAAATTTGCAAATTCTAAAATTCTGTTTCAATTCAGACAGGTTTATCCAGGACAGCTTTGTTCTGTAAAGGGAAGGGAGGCAAGGGGAAATCGTAACAGAATAGAACTGTCAATACCAAATGTCCCCTAATAATTTTATATATCAACACAAATTTGCAAATTCTAAAATTCTGTTTCAATTCAGACAGGTTTATCCAGGACAGCTTTGTTCTGTAAAGGGAAGGGAGGCAAGGGGAAATCGTAAAAGAACTGAACTGACTATCACGAAGAGACTGAAGACTTTCTTATTCCGCGAGTCCTTTGACAGTGATGATTTAACAGTAAATGAGCAATACATGATATGAAATGTTGAATACTCTGAACGAACAAGATAAAATGACAGCGGAGGTCCTGTAGAGAGTGTCCCCTTCTGTATAGGACCGGAAAAAAATCAGATATCAAAGTCAAAGGACCCCGTAAGCATTTTGTTCACCAACACAAATTTGAAATAGGAAGGGGTCACATCCTATCTTCAAAATCTGTGGATATCCTTTCTCCAGACACCCGATGATTTGTGGCTGATACGGCAATCTTTATTCATTGAGGCGATAACCAAATTTCATTCTATTTCAGGCGCATGTCGAGTGACATGTTGGACACACGTAGAATGTGCTGGATTCTCGGCCCACAAAGAAGGTGATATGATGCTTTGTCGATTAACGATTTTGCCTCCAAACGAGATAAATTTCGAGGAAAATCCCAGTAGTACATATACCTTCTGGATGGGTAAGTACACAAACTTATCAAGACTGTCAAACAGTTAAAATATACATACAGATAACACTTATATATACATACACTTACAACTTACAAGCATCTGAGTAGGGATACCTTAACGGGGGTGAAAAGGTTTGCATATCGACATGAACAGCAAAGCTGTACTAGTCAGGGCCAACCATACTAGGTTGGCTTGCTATGAGCAATCAGATTAAAGTCTCCTACCATCACCAATCCGGGAAAACAAGAAATTAGAAAGAAATGTCAACTGATTGGGGATTTTGAGAGTGAAATATAATTGACAGGAACTTGAAATACAGATTTAATAGAAGGCCTAAATTTCTCGAGTATAGCTGAGCCCAAGTCAACCAAAAGAGCCACAATACATTGGAATGTTAAATTAGGGTCTCGGTGGGCGGTTATTATTATTATTATTATTATTATTATTATTATTATTATTATTATTATTATTATTATTATTATCAAACGCTACGCAACAACCCTAGTTGGAAAAGCAAGATGCTATAAGCTCAGGGGCCCCAACAGGGAAAATAGCCCAGTGAGGAAAGGAAACAAGGAAAAATAATATATTTTAAGAACAATGACATTTAAATGAATATTTCCTATATAAACAGTGAAAACTTTAACAAAACAAGAGGAAGAAAAACGAGATAGAATAGTGTGCCTGAGTGTACCCTCAAGCAAGAGAACTCTAACCCCAGACAGTGGAAGACCATGGTACAGAGGCTATGGCACTTCCCAAGACTAGAGAACAATGGTTTGATAAAGATTCATTTGTAAATGGGCTACTTAGGAAGGTTAACATATGAAGAAGTATAAAGCAAGTGACCGCATCCCGACCGAAACGATTAATAGTTAAAGTAGAAAAAATAAAATAAAAATAAAATACCAAAAATACAATATACAGTAATACCTCTGGATACGAAAGTTTCTGCTTACGAAAAATTCAGGGTACGAAAAGCGATACAAAGATTTTTATGCCAAAGTATACAAAAAAATTTTCAGGATACGAAAAGCTTACGAGATCCCAACTCGTCGCTGAGAGTACAGTACCTTTTTTTCAGGGTATCAACCCTTAATTTAGGTGTACACATAACAATACATCTTCACTGATCCAAATGCTTTACATACAGTACCGTAACTTTTATACAGTAGTAAAGAAAACGGACCATTTTCTTAGGGCTTGGAGGGGATAACTAGGCTATAACTACATTATTGAATAATCTCATGGTGGTTTCTGGAATGGATTAGGCTGTTTTTAACGGTTGGGTTGATTATTGAATGATAGAAATGGCTGCATTGCATGTTTATTACTACAATTTAGCATGTTTATGAAAGAAAAGGTGTCTTTTCGTAAGGCTTGGAACGGATTAGGCTATTTACATGTAAAACGCGACTCAGGATACGAAAAAATCAGCATACGAAACCGTATCCTGAACGGATTACTTTTGTATGCTGAGGCATCACTGTATTAGAAGGCATCATATCCAAAATCTAAAAATAAAAGGCAATCCTCCTGGCTAGTACAGTGGTAACGTGTTTACCAAGCATTTGCTTAGCAGCAGATCGATCTGAACGAACAAGATCAAATGACAGTGGAGGTCCTGTAGAGAGTGGGGTTCCCCTGCTGTATGGGACCGGAAAAGCAGCCGTCAAAGTAAATAAGTAAAAGGTATAAGTCAATACTGTGTTGGGAAACTATCAAAACGTATAACATGTTGGGAAACTATTATAAGGTGAAAGTCAATACTGTAAACTATCATAAGGTGAAAGTCAATACTGTGTTGGGAAACTATCAAAAGCTATAAGTCAAGACTGTGTTGGGAACTATCAAGAAGTATAACGTGTTGGGAAACTATCGACCTCAATACTGTGTTGGAAAACTATCAAGAGGTATAAGTCAATACTGTGTTGGAAAACTATCAAGAGGTATAAGTCAATACTGTGTTGGGAAAATATCAAAAGGTATAAGTCAATACTGTGTTGGGAAAATATCAAAAGGTATAAGTCAATACTGTGTTGAGAAACTATCCAAAAGGTATAAGTCGATACTGTGTTGAGAAACTATCCAAAGGATATATGTTAATATTGTATTGTTAAACTATCAAGAGGTATAAGTCAATACTGCGTTGGGAACTATCAAGAGGTATATGTTAATACTGTATTGTTAAACTATCAAGAGGTATAAGTCAATACTGTGTTGAGAAACTATCAAAAGGTATAAGTCAATACATGTACTGTGTTAGGAACTATCAAGAGGTATATGTTAATACTGTATTGTTAAACTATCAAGAGGTATAAGTCAATACTGTGTTGGGAAACTATCAAAAGGTATAAGTCAATAATGTGTTGAGAAACTATCAAAAGGTACAAGTCAATACTGTGTTGGAAAACTATCAAGAGGTATAAGTCAATACTGTGTTGGGAACTATCAAGAGGTATACAGTATGTTAATACTGTATTGTTAAACTATCAAGAGGTATAAGTCAATACTGTGTTATCAAACTATCAAAAGGTACAGTACTAACTAAATTTACTTCAATTTCAGGTAGCGTTGCATCCATTCTGTATCAAATGTTTGGTGGGTACATGTACCTGGTCCCCGTAGGCAACAGGAATTTCCCGGATAGCAAAGCATACTGCGAAAGTATACCTGGACATCGACTAGGGATATTTCAGACACCCAGAGCCCTTCGGAGCCTTGAGAAAGTAATGACTACAACAGGTACGTACAAATAAATTAGTATTCGGCTGCACGCGTGCAAATAAGCCTGGCTAATCTGGTCACATTATGCGCATGATATTAGCATATACGGTGCAGACATTTGGAGATACAAACACAGGTCTAACTGAAAATAACAAAGATAAGATAGAGAAATACTGTCGTTTAACAAAATTGGACTTGCAAACAATTTGACTTAAAAGCTTCTTGGAACTAATTAAGTTTGTAAGCTGACGACCTTCTGTATTTCATTTCAAAAGTCAAATAAGACGTTAGTTAACTCTCAGTAATTATCCAAAAATCACAATATATCTTAAAAAACAAATCATGGAACAGTAAAGTACTGTACCTTGATTTAAAAAAAAAATGACACACGCATTCTAGATGAATCCTCCCTTTCTGAGATGGAATGAACAAATAAAATAAAATCTTAAGAACAGTAACAACATTTAAACAGATCTTTCATATATAAACGATAAAAAGAGACTTATGTAAGCCTGTTCAACATAAAGACAGTCTCCATTTTAATACAGATAGTAACACTGCCTATTTTTAAGCGGACCAAGTACTGCAATTACGGTTACCAATGACACAGTAAAAGTATATATATTTATACCCCGACCCAAATGAATATAATGAAAACTATTCAACCCTTCAACTTGTTTGTTGATGGAGTGGTGAGAGAGGTGAATGCTCGCGTGCTTGGTCGAGATTGAAACTAATACACGAGAATGAATATGAATGGGAGGTAAATCAGTTGTTGTTTGCAGATGATACTGTACTGGTTGCAGACTTGGAAGAGAAGCTTGGTCGATTAGTGACAGAGTTTGGAAGGGTATGTGAGAGAAGGAAGTTGAGAGTTATGTGGGTAAGAGTAAGGTTATGAGATGCATGAGAAGGGAGGGGGGGGGGGGCGCGAGGTTGATTGTCAAGGTGAATGAAGAGTTACTTGAGGAAGAAGATCAATTTAAGTACTTGGGGTCTGTTGTTGCAGAAAATGGTGGAGTGGAAGCAGATGTACATCAGAGTGAATGAAGAATGCAAAGTGTTGGGGGCAGTGGAAGGAGTGGCAAAGAATAGAGGGTTAGGCATGAATGTAAAGATAGTTCTATATGATAAAGTGATTGTACCAACTGTGATGTATGGATTGGAGTTTTAGGGAATGAAAGTGACGGAGAGACAGAAATTGAATGTGCTTGAGATGAAGTGTCTGAGGAGTATGGCTGGTGTATCTCAAGTAGATAGGGTTAGGAACGAAGTAGCGAGGATGAGAACGGGTGTAAGAAATGATTTAGCAGATACAGTGGATATGAATGTGTTGAGGTGGTTGGGCCATGTTGCGAGAAAGGAAAATGGCTGTCTGCTAAAGAAGGTGATGAATGCAAGAGCTGATGGGAGAAGTACAAGAGGAAGGACAAGGTTTTGGGGGATGGATGAAAGGAAGAAAGCTCTGGGCGATAGGAGAATATATGTGAGAGAGGAAAGAGAGCGTGCTAGAAATAAGAATGAATGGCGAGCGATTGTGACGCAGTTCTGGTAGACACTTCTGCTTCCTCCGGTCGCCTTGGTGACCGCGGAGGTAACAGCAGTAGGGGATTCAGCGTATGAAACTTCATTTGTAGAGGATAACAGGGGAGGGGGGACTGTGGCACCCTAGCGGTACCAGCTAAACTCGGCTAAATCCCCCGTCAGGCTGGGAGGAGCGGAGAGAGGAAAGGCCCCCTTTTGTTCCTTTGTTTGATGTCGGCTAACCCCCAAAATTGGGGGAAATGCCTTGGTAAACAGATACTGTAGACTATTCAAAATAACGAACACTAACCCATATTTTTTCTTGTCTTTTTTCTAAAGGACTGGAGCTATGGACCGACTTGCACAATAGTCCCGATGGGCCTATTTGGGGCGATGGCGTCTTCCTCGACTTTGATGTCACTTTGCCCATTTTCGAAGTTTCGTACAGCTTAATGGATACTTCACCTATAAGAATTAGGCCTCCCGGGGTTTTAGATGACAATCCGAGTATGAATATCCGGGGTTTTGTCTGCCAGGCAAGCTTCATAAACTAATGGCTGATATTGGGACCTTTACTTCTTACTGTACACTGAGAGAATGTGCTGGGGCTATTTTTGTTTTAAAATAAAGGTCAATTAAATTAAGTACATCATTACTCTTCTAGCACAGCCAAATCTATCCACAAATAACATTAGTTCCAACACAAATAAAATCCCCCTCCTTTGATAGAAGTATGATTTCAGCTTGGCTGGAATTCGGCTCTTAGAATCTTGAAGAGGCATGTCGGTGGTTACTGGTGAGTGTTGGTGAACCTTCGTCCCCTCACCACACACTTAGCCTTCACTTTGACTTCAGCCATCAAGGTGTATAGACACTCTCGGTGTTCTAACTTCAGCTGTTTAATTATTTTCTTCTTGCCCTTTGCAGTGAAAGTGCGTGCGGCGATGGAGAAGCCATGAGCAGACGAAAGTACGGCACCTTTATGAATAGTAATTATGTGAATCCTTGTGTGTTATGCTCTTACAAAGGGCATGATTGAAAAGTCTTTCCCCTGTAACAAGTGCAGAATCTGGCCGTCAGAACAGTGGGTGGAATATGAGATAAAAAAGGAAGAAGCTGCCAAAATGGGATTGATCACAGCTGGGCTCTTCCTCAAAATTGAGGAAATCCATTGGCACACTCCCTCCAGCAGAGTAACAAAGAAGAATGAAGATGATAGAAAAATAACAAGAGCATCAGTGATAGCGGGACCCCGCAAGTGAAGTACCAATACTGTACCTCTACAGTACTTAATATGCCTAAGGAAATTCTCCTAGATGCTTAGGAAATCGCCTTAAGGATACTGTGGCCTTCCTTAGGCATATGAGTCATCCCACTGATGCATAAATTACCTAAAGCCCTGAGTAATAAGCAGGGATTTTCTCTTCCTGTTGAGCAGGCGGAAATACCCGATGTAGAATTATCCTCTTTATCAGTAGTCTAAGGATCGCAGATAACCGAGATGCAAATGACAGTTTTGAAGGGAAAGCGACCTCGCACACCTTCCTTAAAAAGTCCAATCTATCATACTTCTCCTTCAGTGGAGAATTTACCTGTATCCTCAAAGTATAATGAGAAATACATTACAAGACTTCCCGAGCATATGAATGTGCACAACTCTCTTGCCCGCCTACAAAAGTTAGCACTCGCACTTTGGACAGAACTCTTCAACCAGTGGAAACTCTCGCGTTCATTGCGCTCACCCTCAAGGAAGAGCTTATCGCACTCGCCTATAAGGTCACGCTTACCTCTACCATCAAGGACGTCTAGACAGGCACGCTCGTCGCTACCACTTACAGGCTACAAGTGTGGTCATCGTGCTTACCTTTACATACAAGTTCAGTGCATTCTCAAGAACACTTCCAGCTATAGCGCTCTCCTCTTCGCGCACAGCAGTTCACGTGCCTCAATTGCATGAATCACTGTTTCCAGGAAATGGGGACCGCACTTACCTCTCGTGCTCACCCTTGTTTGCGCTACGTACTCAATCATCATGATCACTTTTGCTTGACTACTCTTTACGAATATCACATTCGCACTCACTGAGTGAGCACTCCAGACAGCGCACCATTACATAAGAGATTGCGAATTGCCCGAGAAGATATAGGTAACGAAAGCAATCACATGGCTATTAGATCACATTTATCACGCAATCTCCAATCATGGGAATATACGCACTTAAAATTAAGCATGCTCACACCTAGAGTTGCCAATTCCGCACGCTCTCAAAGAGATCCGAGCACTTTTAATATGTGCCAGTCGCGCTCACCTGATCAGGCAAATTTACTGGGTTGCGGCCACATTTGGTGCTCTAGCAGCATCGAGCGTGCTTTTAATTGGCACTTGCTTACCAACAAGAGCAATAGAAGAGTCTCCTATTCGTCATCACAGACAGTTCTCACTCACTAGCATGCCTGAACCGTTGCTTCCTACTTCAAGTATGCGAACTCCGACAATGGAAGAGTTTTCGTGTCACTAACTCTCCACAGCGACCACAAGCTCCCCTGTCCACAGCCACTTACACTCATCCCAAGATGTGCGCTCTGCAGCACGTAAATGCATGCCCTCCTTGGAATACAGTAGGAGCCTTTCATATAATATGCGAGCTTCATATGATAAGAACTCATCATATGGCAAGGGCTCCTTATATAACATGGGCTCACTTTGGTGCTCACTTCCCACAGCATGTACACCATTCTGCCTCAGGAACATCTCCTTTGCAAGCAAATAATTCTTTTGAAAGAAACTTGAGGAAGCATGGACATGAACACAATTTCTCACACACTCATTTCTCAATTGAGGATGATACATCGATGGATGTTAATTCACCAAGTCCCATTCATACTCATAATCAACCAGGAGATAATTCAGCAAGACTGCGTGGGTAAGAGAACTCACATTCTTGCACAAGGGAATGTTTCTATGAGATAGATAAATTGACCATTCCGGATCGTGAACCAAGCGTTCAAGCCTCAATTGAGGTAACACCCCATGAGGAGGACTTACCAAAAGGGGCCTGCAACACACCAGGCAGTTGATGTAGGGACTCGCTTGTGATGCATATCGCATTTCCCCAACGACCACTTCCTCGCAGAGGCATTCTCCAGACAATCATCGGAAGGGGATTTTTTCGAAGGAAAGCGTGAGCCCTTCAGAGGTACTGTATCTCCCCCCCACCCTCCTTTATGAGGGGGAGGATGGTTTGTATGTAGATCCCATAACTTATATCGGCTTAACCTTTGAGTTTCTTAACCCGTATTAAAGGAGGCAGAAGTCAACACCTCGCAACACCTGCGGTCCAGTGTTTGACATCCCGGGATTTTCAACCAGACAGTATGGTTATAGGAGCTCCCTCCCACACCATGAAGAGTATCCTACTAAAGAACGAGGGATTTTATTATAAGGACAAATCACAAATTTTATAAGTACCTTGTATTTTTCTTAACTACTGTACACAATCCAGAGTCCTTAAGTCTCATTTCCTGCCACAACAAACTCACAAGCCCTTGGTGAATGTCAATGTGACATCTCATTGTGCTGCCGAGGAGCCAGGCTTCCACCCGCCGTCCACCAACAACCGCCGACACGTCTCGCTAATATTCCAACAGCCCAATTCCAGTCAAGCTGAAATCCTACTACGTATTATTAGAGGGGTCACGCTTGTATAGTTAGTGAAAATGCAAATTACTTTTTAAAATTTGTGATATTCTACACATGATCAACCTGAAACGCACGTGAAATTGGTACTGCACCAATTTAGTCACGGTAAAATAATGATCATCAATGTTTTTCATGTTGCTTTTAGATGGCAGGTAGTTATTTCTGATTATGAATCACGTCTCTAAAGTTGTCTTACTAATACTGTAATACATCCTGAACACATTCTAGCTTCAATTATATATTTTCATGTATGAAAAATGACAATGTCCTAAATTGTATTTTTCCTAGCTATACATACCTGTAATTATTTAATATAGGAATTAGCTTCCTGTATTAAATGGTTACGAGGTTTGTATATCGCATCGGAACAAATTAAAATTTGTCCTAAATTGTATTTTTCCTAGCTATACAAACCTGTAATTATTTAATATAGGAATTTGCTTCCTGTATTAAATGATTACAAGGTTTGTATATAGCGTCGGAACAAATAAATGTTTATCCCCATGTGTATCAAAAAAATATTTGATGGCAACTCCTAAAATGTATCTAGCTTCACATATTATATATACTGTGCACACAACAATGTTCAAAGAGCTTAAAAATGGTTTTAAAACCTCCATTATGCTACCTCAAAAAAAAAAAAAAAAAAAAAAAAAAAAAAAAAAAAAAAAAAAAAAAAAAAAATTCATAATACCTTTTTCATTTTTTACACAAACTAAATTAGCCCATATTTGTGGTTTTCACGAATCCTAGACATTTCATTCCAAATGAAAAAGATAAAAACAGTAAACTCATAAAAAAAAAAAAATTAAAAAAAAAGAAAAAAAATAATAAATAAATAAATAAAATTGTAGTATAAACGTCATTTGTCCTTTTCTTAGTTCTCTTTAAAACTTTGTTTTCATTCGCTCCATTCTGTTATCCGGGATAAATGGATAAAGGTAGTACCACAGCACCTTGGTAAAAGATGTGTGCGACAAGGAATCTACGGTTGGTTATATTACCTTAAACAGGGTAGAGTAAAATTAACTTTAGTCAGTGCTCAGATTATGGTAAAACAATCATAATAAACAACAAGCTGGAAATCTCCTTAAATCTCCGACAGCTGCCGTCATTAAAATTGTTCAAAAAACCTAAAATTACATCGGGAACACCTACTTCCACCAAAAAGGATTATTGGTTACTTAAGGAATTTTATCCAACAGCTTGGAAGGGGGAGGGAAGGTGGCAAGGACAATGTATCATAAGTTAGGTTAGGTTGTACTGTACACCTACAGTATGTCCTATGTTTGTTTTCTTAATGAATATGGGTTTTTAGGTCCATCTTATTGCGTTTCACGTATTTGTATAATTGGGTAGCGTTCCCTTGCCGTATAGGACCCAAAAAGCCGCCCGTAAAGTAAAATAAACGGGTTTATGACACCTACTTTCATCAAGAGCAACTTTACCCAAACTTTCAAGTGCAAATTGTCAGGGTCCAAAAAGAACGAAGATATTAAGGTTTTCAAAAAGTTGATGACTTTCTTGTCATACAAATGCTTCGATAATATGGATTTGACAATTATCGCAAGACTGCGCTATGTGATACTCAAAATACCCAAGAATATACAGTATATGAAAAGCAGATCTTGTCAATCATGTAGGGCACAAGGTTTCCATGCATGACAGGATCAGGAAAACAGCGTTTAACAGCTCTTATTATTATCATTATTATTACTAGCCAAGATACAACCCTAGTTGGAAAAGCAAGATGCTATAAACCCAAGGGCTCCAACAGGGAAAATAGCCCTGTGAGGAAAGGAAATACAGAAATAAAAAAATGATGAGAACAAATTAACAATAAACCATTCTAAAAACAGTAACAACGTCAAAACATATATGTCATATATAAACTATAAAAAGACTTAAAGTAAACCAAGTCCCCTAACACCTGTTCACGTACAGCACTTGGCAATTTAATAATTTCACTTTTCTGATGCAACTTCAAAGTGTTCTTGCTCATAATACATAAAGTTATAAATGATTACAATCAAAATGCAGTTAGCATATCACAAAAAAAGCAAATGGGTAATATGTTTGGAAAGAAAAGACAACTAACTATATGGTAGGCCTATAGCCTATGTCTTGAAAGAAAAGGTGACAACTTGTTTCATAACTTGAAATGCTATTAACAAAGAACCTTTATATCAATAAATATTGTTTGATAAACTATAAATGATAGATAAACTACAAATGTTGGGTTATGTAGGTTACTTACCAACATTCACAGGATTTCATGATGTCATCTTTCAAGTTCCCGATTTAAATTGGTTATCCTGGCTCGTGTAGGACTACAGTTTTATAGGCAAATTTGGCACTATTTCGTAAAATTCACAATAAAAACACACATTATAAAGTTTAAATAGAGTTAATTTATCTTAAAGAATAGCAACGAACACTCACTTAAACAAGGGATATCAATAAATGACTGCTATTTCACTGTTTACAAAAATACCTAATCTTTAGTAATCAACAACAATCAAGGATACAGGAGTTCTGATATATAAACTTGGAAAGAAAAATAATATCTTAGCTTTTATACAAGCAGACACTTAAAAAAATAAATAAATAAATAAAATAAAAAATAAGTTCAATTTACTTAGTATAAAGTTTAGTCAGTTGTTTAAAATAGAGAAAATAAGAGAGAATTGTGCAATCTAGTAAAATTTGTAAAAATGATAATGGAACAGTTTTAATCATATATTAGTTTTTCTTTATCTAGTCCATATCATCCATATGGGCTCATGTCCCCATTATACATTGGCATATATGAGTATACAGTATTGTATAGACGTGAATAGAAGTATTTTTGTTTCTTTTTACTGCCATCTTTTACTATCATTGTAAGTCAAATTTTGATTTTGTATATTTTGTAATGTACTCTCATGCCCTGAGAGGGGTCTCTAGAGTTAATAAAAATCCTTAAATCCTTAAATCCCAAATCCTAGAACTTTCAAGGCTAAAAATGGGGAGCCGTTACAAACTTAACCCTAACTCTTACTACTATTATTTCTTGTGTTGTGACCGAAGCTACAACGTGTCAAGCAAGTTCTAAGTTTCAACAGTTTCAACTTCTTTTGGCAAATTAATACCTTAATAAGGATTTTAAGACTGAAGAGAAATAATATCATCCATCATTGGGAATACTTAGAAAAAAGGAGCATCGTTGTAAGTATCCGTAGTGCAACGTATTAAACTTTTTTTTTTTCTTTTAGCTAAGCCTAACTTCATTACCCCGTCTTAAGGTAGGCTTACGAGTAAGATTATAGAATAATACAATGTACTTAATGAAGGAACTAGTTACTGTTCATAGTGTAATTATAGGTATTATGAATTATTCTAATGAATATATTTGTCGGATATCGGTATGTTTAGAATTATTGATCTTTTAACGTCAATACCTTTCGCACTCATTAAATCAACTTCTTTTGTAATCTCATTGAATTTGTATATCAGCGGCCAGTTCCTCACGCGTTCATTAAAGATGAACATCAACCAACCTAAAGTTTCCCCCCTAACCTAACCTAAAACCTGTGTCCTTACCTACTTACCTATCCATAATGATACATACAGGTGGCCGCTATCATACATACACCCTTCAATTTCTCTTGCAATCATTAAATTTAGACATTACGGTGCCATTGTAGATAAGCGGCCAGGTCCTCGAGCACGCGTAGAAAACCGGAATTTCTTCCCTTTTTTTCTAGCCGTTCGTAAGATGAGGCCGCTGTACTACAAAAGCAGTTTCTATTGGTCAGTAAAACCTCTTCAAAAGGACACTACCTAACTTGAACGACTCCACTTAACCTTACCTACAAGCCATGTCCCTACCTAAAGGGGGGACAAACGGCCACTGTGCAACCCCCCTTTACATTGCCGTGTTCGTAGTCCTTACCTTATGGGGGGGGGGGGCGGCTAATGCCGCCCTGCTACCCACCTTACACTGCCCTGTTCTTAATCGGCCATCATTATACATAAATGCTTTAGGCT
The DNA here is from genome assembly GCF_036898095.1 of Palaemon carinicauda. NCBI lineage: Eukaryota > Metazoa > Arthropoda > Malacostraca > Decapoda > Palaemonidae > Palaemon > Palaemon carinicauda. Next base: position 1,199,817 of record NC_090751.1, read on the forward strand.
ACTCTATATACATATGTAAATTACCTCTCACTGATAAATGGCTCCACTGCCAAACAATAAATGCATTAAATAATGAGCACAAAGGATTTTCTTGAAGGTAGACAAAAGTGTGAAATCGTGCCATATATCCAAACTTATGGTAATTAATATGTTAGCCTGTCCAATGCCGAATGGATGACATGTAGCAATCCTCTTGCCAGGTAGGGCAAGATTTTGGGGGAGTGAATTTTTGTTTCTTTCAATTTGAAATACGTACCCTCGTCATTTAAATCAGTAAATCCGCTGCTGCTTGGCCACAGCCAGAATCAAGAAAATTGTTGGACCCTGATAGCTTTGCATTGCCAGCAACCCAACCACGCAGGTAGGAGTGGCCTAGTCTGCAGGACTTGCATCACTTAATTCCTGGTTATCGTTCCAGCCAGATCCCTGCTTCGACCAAGGTGAATTTATGTGTTTTTTTGTGATTTCTGGTACTCTGGGTTTAGTTGAGGATATTCATGGGGGATATTATTATTATTATTACTAGTCAAGCTACAACCCTAGTTGGAAAAGCAAGATGCTATAAGCCCAAGAGCTCCAAAAGGGAAAAATAGCCCAGTGAGGAAAGGAAATTAGGAAATAAATAAATGATGAGAACAAATTAACAATAAATCATTCTAAATACAGTAACAATGTCAAAAGAGATATGTCATACATAAACTATTAACAACGTTAAAAACAGATATGGTATATATAAAGTCCGTGCAGTCAGGTAAGCACCCGGTGTTGTAATTTTCAATATTAATCTTACCCGGTGATCATGTAGCTGCAGCTCTGCTGCCCGACAGAAAAAACCTACGGGCGGGATACGCCAGCGATCGCTATACAGGTGGGGGTGTACAACAACAGCGCCATCTGTCGAGTAGGTACTCAGGTACTTCTTGTCAACAAGAACCAATTTTCTCTCTGTCGTGCCACCGGCAAGACCTACTTGATACGCTGTTGTTTCTGGAGTTGTTTTCACGCTATTTGGTGATGTATTCTCTCTAGTTATTAGCTTTCGCTGTACAGGAGTTATCATCAATACCTTATCAAGCTTTATTGATTAGATTTTGGATTATTTGTTGACGACTTGGATAGATTTTGGATTTCCCCCTTTGACTAATTCAAGATGTCTGACCCTACTCAAGTCCCCAAGTACAGGCAATGTAGCGCTAGGGACTGTTCTAGGCGTCTTCCGAAGGCCTCTATCGATCCTCACACCGTTTGTTCCAATTGTAGGGGTAAAGCCTGTCAATTGGAAGATCGATGTGAGGAATGCGCTGGGCTTTCGGAATTCGATTTTCAAGAATTCCTTAAGAATGCACGTAGGCTAGAGAAGGATAGGATCAGGAGGAGTTCTTCTCGCTCTTTTGATTTTTCCTCTCCCCATGCCCCTCAACCTATTCCTTCCCCTGTAGTGGTTACACCCGACCCTTCTACTAGCTCTCAGCAACCCTCGATGGCGGACATGATGCGTGCCATTAAGGCTCTTGGTGACCGAGTTGAGTCATTAGCGAATGACCGCAATCAACTCTTAGCCGACGTCAAAGAGTTGAAGGAGAAAAGTGCAGTGGGAAGTGTAGTGAGTGCAAGTGCTGTGAAAAGTGTCAGTGTTACGCATGAGGGTGCATCTGTTCGTGCCAGTCGTCCTCCCAGTCCGGGACCTCTTGCAAGCTCCCAAGCCCAGGGGAGAAGCAATGTCGAAGGACCAAAGGGTTCGACAGGCCTTGATCAGCGTACAGATGTACCCTCAGTGGTTGCGGACGTATCTTGCAGAGATCGTCCCACCCACAAACAGACGAGTGAGCCCATTCATTCCTCGTCTGCGGAAGAAGTTTCTCGTCAGAAACGCTGGACCAAGGTCTCACGACCTCCCAAGCGCAAGGTCCCTTCCGAGCGAGTCCAACGGCCCAGGTGTAGCCACTGGGTCAGTTCGGACTCGCCGCAGTCTTCCGAAGACTGCACACCTCCCAAGAGAGGTAGAGTTGTTCCGCAGCAGGCAATCACTCCGTCTGTTGCTGCACCAACCGCTGTAGACCCTAAGTGGTCTTTGCTGCAGTCTATGCAGACTCAGCTAGCTTCCTTCATGCAGGAGTATCGTGCTGAGAAGGTTGAAGCTTCACCCGTTAACTCACAACCTGCCACGGTTGTGCGCTCAGCTGACACTGCGGCTGCCTGCTCCCACACTCCGGCTGTGAGAGCTCCACCACCGATGCGCAGTCGACCCTGCCAGACGCATGTTGACGTTAGCCGACGTGCGGCACCCTCCGTTGACATGCGTGAGCTACCGCATCAGCAGTGGGAAGGTGCTGTCAAGCTGCCGTGTTTTGACGCAATGCGGCAGTCTCCGCAACCCACGGTAGTCCCCACCACGCACCACCACTCCGCTTTTGTTGTTGCCAGCTCTCAGACTGACCAGCAGCGGCATGATGTTGGATCCAGTGCAGCTACGCATGCACCCGTGCTGCCGGATTCAGCCGTTCAGCTTTCTGCTCCTCCTTTGCCGCTTCCTCCTCAGCATTCGGATGAAGGAATCTCTGATGACGACGAAGCTGCTCATTTGGACGATCAACACTCCGACATAGATGAACCCAAGACTAAGCCTCCCTCCTTAGACTTTAGGAAAGTCCTTGCTCTGTTTAGGGAGTTGTATCCGGACCAGTTTGTGTCTGCAGCCCCACGCTCACCTCCCTCTGAGTTCGCTTTAGGCATGCAGTCAGCAGCTCCTGCCTTTACGAAGCTCGTACTCGCGCGCTCATCCAAGAGAGCTTTAAGGGTACTGGGAGAGTGGTTGCAGGCCAAGAAGCAACTTGGGAAGACGTCCTTCATCTTCCCCCCCACCAAGCTTGCTTCCAAATCTAGCGTCTGGTATGCCACGGGAGAAGATCTCGGCTTGGGAGTTCCTGCCTCTGCCCAGGGCGACTTCTCAAGTCTGGTAGACTCTCCCCGCAGACTGGCTGTGAGACGCTCCAAGATTTGCTGGACCTTTTCGGACATGGACCATCTTTTAAAGGGAGTTTTCCGTGCGTTTGAGATCTTCAACTTCCTGGACTGGTGTTTGGGAGCGTTGAGCAGAAAGACCTCCCCTTCGGATAAGGACTCTGCCATGCTCATCATGTCATGCATGGACAAAGCCATTCGGGATGGATCTGGCGAGCTTGCGGCTTCTTTCGTGTCTGGAGTTCTTAAGAAGCGAGATCACCTTTGCTCCTTCTTGTCGGCGGGGATCACACCATGTCAGAAGTCAGAGCTGATGTTTGCTCCGCTATCCAAGTGTCTCTTTCCTGAAGAGCTGATCAAGGGGATTGCCGCCTCGTTGATCCAGAAAGACACCCATGACCTGGTGGCGTCATCCGCACGTAAAGTCACAGCTTTACCTTCCGTGCCTAGACCTAGGATGGACACACCAGCGTCTAGGTTCATTCCGCCCTTTCGTGGCAGAACCTCCAGCAGAGGAGGTACCCGTGCCGATAGTCAACGTGGCAAAAAGAAGAAGGGTTCCAAGTCCTCAAAAGGCAGAGTCTGACTGCCTTCTTCTCCAGACAGCAGTGGGAGCCAGGCTCAAGAACTACTGGCAGGCCTGGGAGAACAGGGGTGCAGACGCACAGTCTGTGAAGTTACTCAGAGAGGGGTACAGGATTCCATTCTTGCGCAAGCCCCCTCTAGCAACAACTCCCATCGACCTCTCTCCCAGGTACAGAGAGGAGGACAAGAGGCTAGCTTTACAGCAAGAGGTGTCTCTCTTGCTACAAAAGGGAGCGGTAGTCATAGTCCGGGACCATCAATCCCCGGGCTTCTACAACCGTCTCTTCTTAGTAGCGAAGAAGACAAGAGGGTGGAGACCGGTGCTGGACGTCAGTGCCCTAAATGTCTTTGTCACCAAGCAGACGTTCACCATGGAGACGACGAAGTCGGTGTTAGCATCGGTCAGGAAGGAAGACTGGATGGTCTCGTTAGACCTCAAGGACGCGTACTTTCACGTCCCCATCCACCCAGATTCCCAACCTTTCCTAAGGTTCGTCTTTGGGAAGGTGGTTTACCAGTTCCAAGCCCTGTGCTTTGGCCTAAGCACGGCACCTCTAGTGTTTACCAAGCTGATGAGGAATATTGCCAAATTCCTACATTTAGTAGACATCAGAGCCTCCCTCTATTTGGACGACTGGCTTTTAAGAGCTGCGTCAAGTCGTCGCTGTCTGGAGAATCTCAAATGGACTATGGATCTGACCAAGGATTGGGTCTCCTGGTCAATATAGAAAAGTCCCAACTCGTCCCATCCCAAACTATAGTCTATCTAGGTATGGAGATTCAGAGTCAAGCTTTTCGGGCTTTTCCGTCGGCCCCCAGAATCAGTCAAGCCCAAGAATGCATCCAGAGCATGCTGAAAAGGAACCGATGTTCAGTCAGACAGTGGATGAGTCTAATAGGGACGTTTTCATCGCTGGACCAGTTCATCGCGTTAGGGAGACTCCACCTCCGACCCCTTCAGTATCACCTAGCTGCTCACTGGAGAAAGGACATGACGCTAGAAGCGGTCTCAGTTCCTATATCCGAAGAGATGAAGTCTGCACTGACTTGGTGGAAGAACAACATTCTTCTCAAGGAAGGTCTACCACTGGCTGTTCAGACCCCCGACCACCTTCTCTTCTCGGACGCATCGGACACGGGCTGGGGTGCGACACTGGACGGTCGGGAATGCTCGGGCACGTGGAATCCGGATCAAAGAGCACTTCACATCAACTGCAAGGAGCTACTGGCAGTTCATCTGGCCTTGAGAAGCTTCAAGTCCCTCCTTCTAGGCAAGGTGGTGGAGGTGAACTCCGACAACACTACAGCCTTGGCGTACATCTCCAAGCAAGGAGGGACTCATTCGAGGACGTTGTTCGAGATCGCAAGGGACCTCCTCACCTGGTCAAGAGATCGAAAGATATCGCTTGTAACGAGGTTCATTCAAGGCGACATGAACGTCATGGCAGACCGCCTCAGCCGGAAGGGTCAGATCATCCCTACAGAATGGACCCTTCACAAGAATGTTTGCAACAGACTATGGGCCCTGTGGGGTCAGCCCACCATAGATCTGTTCGCTACCTCGATGACCAAGAGGCTCCCAAATTATTGCTCACCGATTCCGGACCCAGCAGCAGTTCACGTAGATGCCTTTCTTCTGGATTGGTCCCATCTAGACCTTTATGCGTTCCCCCCGTTCAAGATTGTCAACAAGGTACTGCAGAAGTTCGCCTCTCACGAAGGGACAAGGTTGACGTTGGTTGCTCCCCTCTGGCCCGCGAGAGAATGGTTCACCGAGGTACTGCAATGGCTAGTGGACGTTCCCAGGACTCTTCATCTAAGAGTGGACCTTCTACGTCAGCCGCACGTAAAGAAGGTACACCCAAGCCTCCACGCTCTTCGTCTGACTGCCTTCAGACTATCGAAAGACTCTCGAGAGCTAGAGGCTTTTCGAAGGAGGCAGCCAGAGCGATTGCCAGAGCAAGGAGGACATCCACTCTCAAGGTCTACCAGTCAAAATGGGAAGTCTTCCGAAGCTGGTGCAAGGCGAATTCAGTATCCTCAACCAGTACCTCTGTAACGCAGATAGCTGAATTCCTTTTACACCTAAGGAATGTAAGATCCCTATCAGCTCCTACGATCAAAGGTTACAGAAGCATGTTGGCAGCAGTCTTCCGCCACAGAGGCTTAGATCTTTCCACCAACAAAGATCTACAGGACCTCCTTAAGTCTTTTGAGACCTCAAAGGAGCGTCAGTTAGCCACACCAGGTTGGAACTTAGACGTGGTTTTAAGGTTCCTGATGTCAGCAAGGTTCGAACCGCTTCAATCAGCCTCTTTTAAAGATCTCACTTTGAAGACTCTTTTCCTCGTTTGCTTAGCAACAGCTAAAAGAGTCAGTGAGATACACGCCTTCAGCAGGAACATAGGATTTTCAATATTAAACTTACCCGATAATCATGTAGCTGTCAACTCCGTTGCCCGACAGAATTCTATGGAGGGATACGCCAGCTATCACAATACTAGAAGGGGGTGTACTTACCAGCGCCACCTGTGGCCAGGTACTCAATCATTTGTTGTTGACACCTCCTCAATTATTCCTCTGTCGTGCTTCCGGCTAGACGTTCTGGGATACGCTTATGGTCTTCGAGTTTATTCATGGATATTTGGTGAAGTATTCTCTTAGATTAACGGCTGTCGCATTACTGGAATCCTTTTTATATTAGCTAGATAGCTTTTATATAAATACTGGTTAACGGTTAATGAATTTTTGCTTGTTTTTGGATCACCCTTTGGCTAACTCTTTGAAACAAGATGTCTGACGTTTCGCAAGCTCCCTCCCATAGACGATGTAGGTCTTGCAATAGGCGTATTCCGAAGGCCTCGGTAGATCCTCACACCGCTTGTTCTGACTGTAGGGACAGGCCCTGTCTATTAGAAAATCGATGTGAGGAGTGCGCCGGACTTTCGGAATTGGAATTTGTCCGTCTTTTAAAATATTCATCTAAGTTAGAGAGAGGTAGAGTTAAGAGAAGTTCTTCTCACTCTTCTATGTTTTCCTCACCTCATGATCCCCTACCTTTTCCTACCCCTGTAGTGGCTACCCCCGAACCTACTGTGTGCCCTCCGCCTGATATGTCAACTGTTTTGCGTGCTATTCAGGCTTTAGGAGATAAAGTAGAATCAGTGGTAAGTGACCATAAGTCTCTGATGGCCGAGGTTAAAGAACTGAAGGTCAAGAGTGCAGTGGGTGGAAATAGTGCCAGTGCTGTGACGAGTGCTAGTGTCGGTGCAGTGCCAAGTGCTAGTGGTGCCAGTGTGGTGCGTGAGGATTTTTCTGTGCGAGCCAGTCGTCCTCCCAGTCCGGGACCTCTTGCAAGCTCCCATGCCCAGGGGAGAAGCAATGTCGAAGGGCTTAAGGGTTCGACAGGCCTTGTTAGGCGCACAGAATTATCCTCGGTGGTTGCGGGCGTGTCTTCCTTAGACCGTCACTCCCACCTGCAGACGATTGAGCCCGTCTTCTCGTCCGCTGATCAACATGCAGGGAAGAAACGTTGGTCTCAGGTCTCGAGACCGCTTAAACGGAGAGTTCAGTCAGCGAGTGCTCAGCCAGGTTGTAGTCATTGGCTCAGCTCCGACTCGCCTCAGTCATCGGTCGACTGTACTCCGCCCAAGAGGAGTAAGGTTCTGCCTATACAGAGCCCGACTGTGACTTTACCTCAGTCTGTTATCGTTTCTGCCGACCCCAAGTGGACCCTGCTTCAGTCCATGCAAGCTCAGCTTTCGGACTTGATGCGTGAGTGTCGGGCTGAGAGTGTTGCACCTCCTCCTCCGCCTACACTCCCTCCACCTGTTCTCGCTCCGCCTGTGCTCGCCCAGCCTGCACCTGCTCCGCCTGGTCGCAGCACCATCTGCCAGGCGTACGATGTTGAGCCACTTTCGGAGTTTGCTGTTCCCAGTGTTGTTCAGCCTCAGCCTTCTTTAAGGCAACCCTTGCTTTGGGATCAGGAGAGTTATTCCACTCTTCCTCCTCCTCCCCTTGCTGCTCCACCAGTGGTGCAACTCTCGGTTGGGGTACAACAACCTCTCCCCTCCGTGAGTCTGTCTGCTCAACCATCGCTGCAGCGAGCTCAACCCTCCTCTAGGCAAGCTCCTCTACACCCTGGACTTGCGCCTCAGGAGCCTCAGCTTGCGAGAACTTTACCTTGTTCTGCGCAACCTCAACCTCTTCATGCTCCACTCATCTCACAGGAACAGGAACGGACTACTCCGCCTCCGTCCTCCGCTCAGCTTGTGCAATCCTTGGGTTCAACTCTTGCTAGGAGTCAACCTCCTTCACCCATGCGCCTGCCTTCTGCTTCGTCTGTTGTTCAGCCTATGCAGTCTGAGCCTCAGGTTTTCCCTCAAGATGAGGAAACCTCTGTTATTGTTCCTACCCGTTCTGACTCTGCGGTTCAGCATTCTGGTCCTATCGCTTCGCTACCCTCTGCTGATGAAGTGTCGGATGATGAGGAGGCACACCTTGATCCCTCATCAGACGTGGAGGAGTCTAAGCTTTCTCCATTGTCTATTGATTTTCGAAAGGTCTTGGCTCTACTCAGGGAGATTTACCCAGACCACTTCGTCTCTGCTATTCCCCGCTCTCCTCCATCTGAGTTTTCGCTGGGCGTACAACAAGCTAAGTCCAACTATACTAAGCTTGTCCTAGCTAGATCCTCCAAGAGGGCTTTAAGGATCTTAGGGGAGTGGCTTCAGTCTAAACAACACCTTGGCAAGACTTCCTTCATGTTCCCTCCAACGAAGCTCGCTTCGAAAGGTTGCGTTTGGTATGCCACAGGGGAAGCACCAGGCTTGGGAGTACCTGCCTCTGCCCAGGCTGACTTCTCAAGTCTGGTGGACTCGCCTCGGAGGACTGCGATGAGACGCTCGAAGGTTTGTTGGACCTTCTCAGACCTGGATCATCTTCTGAAAGGGTTGTTCAGAGCTTTCGAAATGTTCAACTTTCTCGACTGGTGCCTGGGAGCCCTCAGCAAGAAAACCTCTCCTGCGGACAAAGATTCTGCCATGCTAATTATGTCCTGCATGGATAAGGCCATCAGAGATGGATCGGGTGAGCTAGCGTCGTTATTTGTATCAGGGGTGTTGAAGAAAAGGGAACAACTGTGTACCTTCCTCTCCGCCAGCATTACTCCGTGCCAACGGTCACAACTCCTTTTTGCTCCACTCTCAAAGTTCCTCTTTCCCGAGGAGCTAGTTAAGGACTTGTCGGCTGCCCTGATACAGAAGGACACGCACGATCTTGTAGCCTCATCGGCTCGTAAGTCTAAGGTTACCACCTCTGTCCCCAAGACTTATCGCTCCCCAGTGGCTGATACCCCGGCTACGAGGTTCATACCGCCCTTTCGTGGTAGAGCCCCCAGCCGAGGAAGCTCCCGTCCAGACTCTCACAGGAGCAAGTCTAGGAAAGGACCCAGGACATCTAAGGGAAAGAACTGACTCTCAGATTCTCCAGACAACAGTAGGAGCCAGACTCAAGATCTTCTGGCGAGCCTGGGAGAAGAGAGGTGCAGACGCACAGTCTGTCAGTTGGCTGAGGTACGGTTACAGGATTCCATTCTGCCTCAAACCGCCTCTGACCACATCGCCCATCAACCTCTCTCCCAACTACAAAGAAGAGGACAAGAGGCTAGCATTGCAACAGGAGGTGTCGCTACTTGTGCAGAAGAAGGCAGTGGTTATAGTCCGGGACCATCAATCCCTGGGCTTCTACAACCGTCTCTTTCTTGTGGCCAAGAAGACAGGAGGTTGGAGACCGGTGCTGGACGTCAGCTCTCTCAACGAGTATGTCACCAAGCAGACGTTCACAATGGAGACGACCAAGTCGGTCTTAGCAGCGGTCAGACAGGAGGACTGGATGGTCTCGTTGGACTTGAAAGATGCATACTTTCACGTTCCCATTCATCCAGACTCCCAACCTTTCCTGAGATTCGTTTTCGGAAAGGTTGTCTATCAGTTCCAAGCCCTGTGTTTTGGCCTAAGCACAGCTCCTATGGTCTTTACTCATCTGATGAGGAATGTAGCGAAATTCCTGCACTTATCGAACATCAGAGCCTCCCTCTACCTAGACGACTGGCTGTTGAGAGCCTCCACGAGTCGTCGTTGTCTGGAGAACCTCTCTTGGACTTTAGATCTAATCAGAGACCTAGGTCTATTAGTCAATATAGAGAAATCTCAACTCATTCCCTCCCAATCCATTGTGTACCTGGGAATGGAGATTCAGAGTCAGGATTTTCGGGCTTTTCCATCGGCCCCCAGGATAAACCAAGCCCTAGAGTGCATCATGAGCATGCTGAAGAGGAGCAATTGCTCAGTGAGACAGTGGATGAGTCTCACAGGGACCCTCTCATCACTGGCCCTGTTTGTCGAGCTAGGGAGACTCCACCTCCGCCCTCTTCAATTCCATCTTGCGGCTCATTGGGACAAGGGCTCGACTCTAGAAGCAGTCTCTATCCCTATCAACCAAGAGATGAAGACCACTCTCCTGTGGTGGAAGCACAATCTCCTTCTCAAGGAGGGTCTATCATTGGCCATCCAGACCCCCCATCTTCATCTCTTCTCGGATGCATCGGACTCGGGCTGGGGTGCGACCTTGGACGGACGGGAATGCTCAGGAGTATGGAACAAGGAACAAGGCTTACTCCACATCAACTGCAAGGAACTGTTAGCAGTTCATCTTGCCCTGTTGAACTTCAAGTCCCTCCTGCTAGGCAAAGTGGTGGAGGTGAATTCAGACAACACCACAGCCTTGGCTTACATCTCCAAGCAAGGAGGGACCCATTCGAGGAGCCTTTACGAGATCGCAAGGGACCTCCTCATTTGGTCAAGAGGTCTAAACCTCACACTGGTCACGAGGTTCATCCAGGGCGATATGAATGTTTCAGCGGATCGCCTCAGCAGAAGGAATCAGGTCATTCCCACGGAATGGACCCTCCACAAGAGTGTGTGCAACAGACTTTGGACCTTGTGGGGTCAACCTACCATAGATCTGTTTGCCACCTCCATCACCAAGAGACTTCCGCTTTATTGTTCCCCTGTTCCAGACCCTGCAGCGGTTCATGTGGATGCTTTTCTTCTGAACTGGTCCCATCTCGACCTGTATGCATTCCCTCCGTTCAAGATAATAAACAAAGTTCTGCAGAAATTCGTCTCGCACGAAGGGACACGGCTGACGCTGGTTGCTCCCCTTTGGCCTGCAAGAGAATGGTACACAGAGGTACTTCAATGGCTAGTCGACTTCCCCAGGACTCTACCTCTAAGAGTGGACCTTCTACGTCAACCACACGTAGACAGGTTGCACCCAAACCTCCACGCTCTTCGACTGACTGCCTTCAGACTGTCGAAAGATTCGCTAGAGCTAGAGGCTTTTCGAAGGAGGCAGCCAGTGCGATTGCCAGAGCTAGAAGAATTTCCACTCGTAGAGTCTACCAGTCTAAGTGGGAGGTCTTCCGAAGCTGGTGTAGAGCCAATTCAATATCCTCTACCAATACCTCTGTGATCCAAATAGCTGACTTCCTTCTTCATCTTAGGAATGAGAGATCCCTTTCAACACCTACGATTAAAGGATATAGGAGCATGTTGGCCTCAGTTCTCCGCCACAGGGGTTTGGACCTGTCTTCCAACAAGGACCTTCAAGACATTCTCAAGTCTTTTGAGACGTCTAAAGAACGTCGTCTTTCCACTCCAGGCTGGAATCTAGACGTAGTCTTAAGGTTCCTTATGACATCTAGGTTCGAACCTCTCCAGTCAGCTTATTCAAGGATCTTACCCTCAAGACTGCTTTTCTCGTTTGCCTTGCAACAGCTAAGAGAGTCAGTGAGGTTCATGCCTTCAGCAAGAACATTGGTTTCACAACCGAATCTGCTACATGTTCTTTTCAGCTTGGATTCCTAGCAAAGAACGAGCTTCCTTCACGTCCTTGGCCTAGATCGTTCGAAATACCTAGCCTCTCCAACATGGTAGGTAACGAACTAGAGAGAGTTCTTTGCCCTGTCAGAGCTCTCAAATTTTATCTGAAGAGGTCTAAACCTATTCGAGGACAGTCAGAAGCCTTATGGTGTGCCATCAAGAAACCCTCGAGACCCATGTCCAAGAATGGGCTTTCGTACTATATAAGGCTTCTGATCAGAGAAGCACATTCTCACTTAAAGGAGGAAGACCTTGCATTGCTGAAGGTAAGGACCCACGAAGTAAGAGCTGTAGCTACTTCGTTGGCCTTTAATAAAAACCGTTCTCTGCAGAGCATTATGGATGCAACCTATTGGAGGAGCAAGTCAGTGTTTGCATCATTTTATCTGAAAGATGTCCAGTCTCTTTACGAGAACTGCTACACCCTGGGACCATTCGTAGCAGCGAGTGCAGTAGTAGGTGAGGGCTCAGCCACTACATTCCCTTAATCCCATAACCTTTTTAACCTTTCTCTTGAATACTTTTATTGTTGTTTTTATGGTTGTTACGGTAGGCTAAGAAGCCTTCCGCATCCTTGGATTTGGCGGGTGGTCTATTCATTCTTGAGAAGCGCCTGGGTTAAAGGTTTGGTAGAGGTCCTTTAGTAGGGTTGCAACCCCTTGTACTTTGGCACCTTTGGGTTGATTCAGCCTCCAAGAGGAACGCTGCGCTCAGTAAGGAAGACGAACTTTAAATAAAAGGCAGAGTAACGGTTCTATTCGACTTCCTTACCAGGTACTTATTATTTCATTGTTATTTGAGATAACTGTTATATGAAATATGGGATACTTAGCTATCCTTTAATCATGTACACTGGTTTTCACCCACCTCCCTGGGTGTGAATCAGCTACATGATTATCGGGTAAGTTTAATATTGAAAAATGTTATTTTTATTAATAAAATAAATTTTTGAATATACTTACCCGATAATCATGATTTAATCGACCCTCCCTTTCCTCCCCAGAGAGAACCAGTGGACCGAGGAATAATTGAGGAGGTGTCAACAACAAATGATTGAGTACCTGGCCACAGGTGGCGCTGGTAAGTACACCCCCTTCTAGTATTGTGATAGCTGGCGTATCCCTCCATAGAATTCTGTCGGGCAACGGAGTTGACAGCTACATGATTATCGGGTAAGTATATTCAAAAATTTATTTTATTAATAAAAATAACATTTCTTGAACTTAACCTAACATAGGACACTGTCCCGTTAAATATTGGTTGGAGTTAATCTCGATGTCTGTAAACGTTAGACCATTAATGAACTCATCTTCTGGCTGTGTGACTGCTTGTTGATTATATTCAGGTACAGCTTTGATACCTGATATAGAAAAGAGGAGTCCATCTCCTAAGGTGAATACTGGCTACTAATAAAGAAATACTTGGCTAGGCATAAGTAAAGCTCTATCTATCTATTTACCAAGGCACTTCCCCCACTTTTTGGGGAGAGCCGACATCAAACAAAGGAACAAAAGGGAACCTTTCCTCTCTCCGCTCCTCCCATATCAACAATTAGAACAGCGCCAACATATCCCTACATGTAGTAAGAGGCGACTAAAAGGGACGAGACGAGGGGAATGGGAACCCCCCTTTCCTGCATTTTATTCCTGTGAGATATCAAAGAGATAAGTAAAGGTATTTTGAACATATGCCAGGCCTCTTATCCACTTCATATCTCACCACAAGCTTTCAAAATACTAAGTTTAAATATTCTTATTCTTATTTTGAACAAACTCTTAAGGTAAGGTTAGTAGCAAAAGGCATGTAGCCATGCAGATCCAGGTGCTATTAACTTTCTCAAAGGTAAAAAAAAACCCTTATCCTGGCTGAATGTGGTGCTTGATTGACAGCTTTCTTCCAGAGGAACAATGAACTGATGCATTCAGTATCCCTAAGTGACCAAATTTGGTTTGAATAAAGGGATTTTGACGAAGGAAAAATCTATTTCTGGGCGAGGGACCTGTGTCGCCCAGAGAAATGCTCCTTTTAGTACCATTTCTAAGGTATAAATACTGCTGAATATACCAGAGAAAAAAAGATGCATGGAATGCCAGGAATATACCCAGCTCGCTCACCCTTATAGGGTCACCTCGTTGTAATTTACAATTACGTTTTTATTATGGTTTCATCTATTTCATCCCCAGTGACAGGCCCACCAATTGGAGATCTGTCTAAATCTATGGCCTGTCACGTCAGAAGGAAATGATTTCAAGTATACTGTATTATTATTATTATTTTTTCAATATTAATCTTACCCGTTGATCATGTAGCAGCTCTGCTGCCCGACAGAAAAAACCTACGGGCGGAATACGCCAGCGATCGCTATACAGGTGGGGGTGTACATCAACAGCGCCATCTGTCGAGTAGGTACTCAAGTACTTCTTGTCAACACAGAACCAATTTTCTCTCTGTCGTGCCACCGGCAAGACCTACTTGATACGCTGTTGTTTTCTGGAGTTGATTTTCACGTTATTTGGTGAAGTATTCTCTCTAGTTATTAGCTTTCGCTGTGCAGAAGTTATCCTCAATACTTTCTCACTTTCATTGATTAGATTTTGGATTATTTGTTGACGACTTGGATAGATTTTGGATTTCCCCCCTTTGACTAATTCAAGATGTCTGACCCTACTCAAGTCCCCAAGTACAGGAAGTGTAGCGCTAGGGACTGTTCTAGGCGTCTTCCGAAGGCCTCTATCGATCCGCACACCGTTTGTTCCAATTGTAGGGGTAAAGCCTGTCAATTGGAAGATCGATGTGAGGAATGCGCTGGGCTTTCGGAATTCGATTTTCAAGAATTCCTTAAGTATGCATGTAGGCTAGAGAAGGATAGGATCAGGAGGAGTTCGTCTCGCTCTATTGATTTTTCCTCTCCCCATGCCCCACAACCTATTCCTTCCCCTGTAGTGGTTACACCCGACCCTCCTACTAGCTCTCATCAACCTTCGATGGCGGATATGATGCGTGCCATTCAGGCTCTTGGTGAGAGAGTTGAGTCATTAGCGAATGACCGCAATCAACTCATGGCTGACGTCAGGGAGTTGAAAGGTAAAAGTGCAGTGGGAAGTGAAGTGAGTGTCAGTGCAGTGAAAAGTGTCAGTGTTACGCTTGAGGGTGCGTCTGTTCGTGCCTGTCGTCCTCCCAGTCCGGGACCTCTTGCAAGCTCCCAAGCCCAGGGGAGAAGCAATGTCGTACGACCAAAGGGTTCGACAGGCCTTGATCAGCGGACAGACGTTCCCTCCGTGGTTGAGGACGTATCTTGCCGAGATCGTCCCACCCACAAACAGACGAGTGAGCCCATTCATTCCTCGTCTGCGGAAGAGGTTTCTCGACAGAAACGCTGGACCAAGGTCTCACGACCTCTCAAGCGCAAGGTCCCTTCCGAGCGAGTCCAACGGCCCAGGTGTAGCCACTGGGTCAGTTCGGACTCGCCGCAGTCCTCCGAAGACTGCACACCTCCCAAGAGAGGTAGAGTGGTTCCGCAGCAGGCAATCACTCCGTCTGTTGCCGCACCAGCCGCTGTAGACCCTAAGTGGTCTTTGCTGCAGTCTATGCAGACTCAGCTAGCTTCCTTCATGCAGGAGTATCGTGCTGAGAAGGTTGACGCTGCACCCGTTAGCCTACAACCTGCCACGGTTGTGCGCCCAGCTGACACTGCGGCTGCCTGCTCCCACACTCCGGCTGTGAGAGCTCCACCACCTATGCGCAGTCGACCCTGCCAGACGCATGTTGACGTTAGCCGACGTGCGGCACCCTCCGTTGATGTGCGTGAGCTACCGCATCAGCAGGAAGGTGGAGTCAAGCTGCCGTGTTTTGACGCGGTGCGTCAGTCTCCGCAACCCACGGTGGTCCCCACCACGCACCACCACTCCGCTTTGGTTGTTGCCAGCTCTCAGACTGACCAACAGCGGCATGACATTGGATCCAGTGCAGCTACGCATGCACCCGTGCTGCCGGATTCAGCCGTTCAGCCTTTCTCTCCTCCTTTGCCGCTTCCTCCTCAGCATTCGGATGAAGGAATCTCTGATGACGACGAAGCTGCGCATTTGGACGACCAACACTCCGACATAGATGAACCCAAGACTACGCCTCCCTCCTTAGACTTTAGGAAAGTCCTTGCCCTGTTTAAGGAGTTGTATCCGGACCAGTTTGTGTCTGCAGCTCCACGCTCACCTCCCTCTGAGTTCGCTTTAGGCATGCAGTCAGCAGCTCCTGCCTTTACGAAGCTCGTACTCGCTCGCTCGTCCAAGAGAGCTTTTAGGGTACTGGGAGAGTGGTTGCAGGCCAAGAAGCAACTTGGGAAGACATCCTTCATGTTTCCCCCAGCCAAGCTTGCTTCCAGATCTAGCGTCTGGTATGCCACGGGAGAGGTTCTCGGCTTGGGAGTTCCTGCCTCTGCCCAGGGCGACTTCTCAAGTCTGGTAGACTCTCCCCGCAGACTGGCTATGAGACGCTCCAAGATTTGCTGGACTTCTTCGGACATGGACCATCTTTTGAAGGGAGTTTTCCGTGCGTTCGAGATCTTTAACTTCCTGGACTGGTGTTTGGGAGCGTTGAGCAGGAAGACCTCCCCTTCGGATAAGGATTCTGCCATGCTCATCATGTCCTGCATGGACAAAGCCATACGGGATGGGTCTGGCGAGCTTGCGGCTTCTTTCGTGTCTGGAGTTCTCAAGAAGCGGGATCACCTTTGCTCCTTCTTGTCGGCGGGAGTCACCCCATGTCAGAAGTCAGAACTGATGTTTGCTCCGCTATCGAAGTGTCTCTTTCTTGAAGAGTTGATCAAGGGGATTGCCGCCTCGTTGATCCAGAAAGACACTCATGACCTGGTGGCGTCATCCGGACGTAAAGTCACAGCTTTACCTTCCGTGCCTAGACCTAGGATCGACACACCAGCGTCTAGGTTCATTCCGCCCTTTCGTGGCAGAACCTCCAGCAGAGGAGGTACTCGTGCCGATAGTCAACGTGGCAACAAGAAGAAGGGTTCCAAGTCCTCAAGAGGCAGAGTCTGACTGCCACCTTCTTCAGACAGCAGTGGGAGCCAGGCTCAAGAACTACTGGCAGGCCTGGGAGAACAGGGGTGCAGACGCACAGTCTGTGAAGTTACTCAGAGAGGGGTACAGGATTCCATTCTTGCGCAAGCCCCCTCTAGCAACAACTCCCATCGACCTCTCTCCCAGGTACAGAGAGGAGGACAAGAGGCTAGCTTTACAGCAAGAGGTGTCTCTCTTGCTACAAAAGGGAGCGGTAGTCATAGTCCGGGACCATCAATCCCCGGGCTTCTACAACCGTCTCTTCTTAGTGGCGAAGAAGACAGGAGGGTGGAGACCGGTGCTAGACGTCAGTGCTCTAAATGTCTTTGTCACCAAGCAGACGTTCACCATGGAGACGACGAAGTCGGTTCTAGCATCGGTCAGGAAGGAAGACTGGATGGTCTCGTTAGACCTAAAGGACGCGTACTTTCACGTCCCCATCCACCCAGATTCCCAACCTTTTCTAAGGTTCGTTTTTGGGAAGGTGGTATACCAGTTCCAAGCCCTGTGCTTTGGCCTAAGCACGGCACCTCTAGTGTTTACCAAACTGATGAGGAATATTGCCAAATTCCTGCATTTAGCAGACATCAGAGCCTCCCTCTATTTGGACGACTGGCTTTTAAGAGCTGTGTCAAGTCGTCGCTGTCTGGAGAATCTAAAATGGACTCTGGATCTGACCAAGGAATTGGGTCTCCTGGTCAATATGGAAAAGTCCCAACTCGTCCCATCCCAAACTATAGTATATCTAGGTATGGAGATTCAGAGTCAAGCTTTTCGGGCTTTTCCGTCGGCCCCCAGAATCAGTCAAGCCCAAGAATGCATCCAGAGCATGCTGAAGAAGAACCGATGTTCAGTCAGACAGTGGATGAGTCTGATAGGGACGCTTTCATCTCTGGACCAGTTCATCGCGTTAGGGAGACTCCACCTCCGACCCCTTCAGTATCACCTAGCTGCTCACTGGAGAAAGGACATGACGCTAGAAGCGGTCTCAGTTCCTATCTCCGAGAAGATGAAGTCTGCACTGACTTGGTGGAAGAACAACATTCTTCTCAGGGAAGGTCTGCCACTGGCTGTTCAGACCCCCGACCACCTTCTCTTCTCGGACGCATCGGACACGGGCTGGGGTGCGACACTGGACGGTCGGGAATGCTCGGGCACGTGGAATTCGGATCAAAGAGCACTGCACATCAACTGCAAGGAGCTACTGGCAGTTCATCTGGCCTTGAGAAGCTTCAAGTCCCTCCTTCTAGGCAAGGTGGTGGAGGTGAACTCCGACAACACCACAGCCTTGGCGTACATCTCCAAGCAAGGAGGGACTCATTCGATGACGTTGTTCGAGATCGCAAGGGACCTCCTCACCTGGTCAAGAGATCGAAACATATCTCTAGTAACGAGGTTCATTCAAGGCGACATGAATGTCATGGCAGACCGCCTCAGCCGGAAGGGTCAGATCATCCCAACAGAATGGACCCTTCACAAGAATGTTTGCAACAGACTATGGACCTTGTGGGGTCAGCCCACCATAGATCTGTTCGCTACCTCGATGACCAAGAGGCTCCCAAATTATTGCTCACCGATTCCGGACCCAGCAGCAGTTCACATAGATGCCTTTCTTCTGGATTGGTCCCATCTAGACCTTTATGCGTTCCCCCCGTTCAAGATTGTCAACAAGGTACTGCAGAAGTTCGCCTCTCACGAAGGGACAAGGTTGACGTTGGTTGCTCCCCTCTGGCCCGCGAGAGAATGGTTCACCGAGGTACTGCAATGGCTAGTAGACGTTCCCAGGACTCTTCCTCTAAGAGTGGACCTTCTGCGTCAGCCGCATGTAAAGAAGGTACACCCAAGCCTCCACGCTCTTCGTCTGACTGCCTTCAGACTATCGAAAGACTCTCAAGAGCTAGAGGCTTTTCGAAGGAGGCAGCCAGAGCGATTGCCAGAGCAAGGAGGACATCCACTCTCAAGGTCTACCAGTCAAAATGGGAAGTCTTCCGAAGCTGGTGCAAGGCGAATTCAGTATCCTCAACCAGTACCTCTGTAACTCAGATAGCTGACTTCCTTTTACACCTAAGGAAGGTAAGATCCCTTTCAGCTCCTACGATCAAAGGTTACAGAAGCATGTTGGCAGCAGTCTTCCGCCACAGAGGCTTAGATCTTTCCAACAACAAAGATCTACAGGACCTCCTTAAGTCTTTTGAGACCTCGAAGGAGCGTCGGTTGGCCACACCAGGTTGGAACTTAGACGTGGTTTTAAGGTTCCTGATGTCAGCAAGGTTCGAACCGCTTCAATCAGCCTCTTTTAAAGATCTCACTTTGAAGACTCTTTTCCTCGTCTGCTTAGCAACAGCTAAAAGAGTCAGTGAGATACACGCCTTCAGCAGGAACATAGGATTTACATCTGAAACGGCTACATGTTCCTTACAGCTTGGTTTTTTAGCCAAAAACGAACTCCCTTCTCGTCCTTGGCCCAAATCGTTCGAGATTCCAAGTCTGTCCAGTTTGGTTGGAAACGAACAAGAGAGAGTCCTATGCCCAGTAAGAGCTCTTAAGTACTATTTAAGACGTACGAAGCATTTACGAGGACAATCAGAAGCTTTATGGTGCTCTATTAAGAAACCTTCTTTACCGATGTCGAAGAACGCAGTGTCTTATTACATCAGACTTTTGATTAGAGAAGCTCATTCTCTTCTGAATGAGGAAGACCATGCTTTGCTGAAGGTAAGGACACATGAAGTTAGAGCTGTCGCAACTTCAGTGGCCTTCAAACAAAACAGATCTCTGCAGAGTGTAATGGATGCAACCTATTGGAGAAGCAAGTCAGTGTTCGCATCATTTTACCTTAAAGATGTCCAGTCTCTTTACGAGAACTGCTACACCCTGGGACCATTCGTAGCAGCGAGTGCAGTAGTAGGTGAGGGCTCAACCACTACATTCCCATAATCCCATAACCTTCTTTTAATCTTTCTCTTGAAATGTTTTTATTGTTGTTTTTGGGTTGTACGGAAGGCTAAGAAGCCTTTCGCATCCTGGTTGATTTGGCGGGTGGTCAAATTTTTTTCTTGAGAAGCGCCTAGATTAGAGGTTGTGATGAGGTCCTTTAGTATGGGTTGCAGCCCTTCATACTTCAGCACCTAGGAGTCGCTCAGCATCCTAAGAGGATCGCGAGGCTCAGTAAGGAAGACGTACTTAAAAAGGCAGAGTAATTGTTCAAGTCGACTTCCTTACCAGGTACTTATTAATTTTATGTTTGTTATTTTGAATAACTACTAAAATGAAATACGGAATACTTAGCTTCTAATGTTAACATGTATGCTGGTCTCCACCCACCCCCCTGGGTGTGAATCAGCTACATGATCAACGGGTAAGATTAATATTGAAAAATGTTATTTTCATTAGTAAAATAAATTTTTGAATATACTTACCCGTTGATCATGAATTAAAGGACCCACCCTTCCTCCCCAATAGAGACCCAGTGGACCGAGGAGAAAATTGGTTCTGTGTTGACAAGAAGTACTTGAGTACCTACTCGACAGATGGCGCTGTTGATGTACACCCCCACCTGTATAGCGATCGCTGGCGTATTCCGCCCGTAGGTTTTTTCTGTCGGGCAGCAGAGCTGCAGCTACATGATCAACGGGTAAGTATATTCAAAAATTTATTTTACTAATGAAAATAACATATTACTAGCCAAGCTACAACCCTAGTTGGAAAAGCAAGATGCTATAAGCCCAAGGGCTCCAGTAGGGAAAAATAGCCCAGTGAGGAAAGGAAATAAGGAGATAAATAAATGATGAGAATTAATTAACAATAAATCATTCTAAAAACAGTAACAACGTAAAAACTAAAGGGAAAAGTTATTGTTGTCAATTGTTTTCTGGTGGTTCCAATTATTACTTATGAAATGAGTAATAAAAGTCGCAATATTCTATGTAGGCTACAGTAGAGAGATTAGAGCCTTTCCATAAGATGCTTTATAGTCTGAAAAAGGGAATGAACAACAATGTTGTTTCTCTTTGTCTTGGGGACAATGAAAATCTTGTGGACACTCTAGACCTGATGCTAATCCATAAAAATAGTCGCTACAACAATTAATGCACTCAAAGTATTTGGTAACATCTCTTCTCTTGAAAAACCATAATGGCACAGAATTGTTTAAAAGAAAATTATCTCCTATTGGCACAAGCTGTTGTACATTATGCAATGTTAAAAAAAACAATTGAATTAACAAGTCTCAGGATATTGGTAGGAAAGTAGTCCAATCAGCCAACTTGCCTGCCGTAACTTTGATTGTTTTATTTTCCGCATTTTAAGGTTGATTATTTGGTTAGGATCAAGTACAGCAGTTTCTAAAAATACAAGTTGTAATGGTTTTTATCTATGAAACATGAACTTATTTAATTGCTATTCTAATTTTAAACATTGATGGTCCAATTGATTTTTTCCCAAAAATGCTTTGAATCCCAGCTGATTTATTTTATATCAATGGTCTTAATTTAGAATTTGTTTGAACTATTTATTCAGCAATATTATACAGTACAACATTTTAGAAAATTCCCAAATCTAAAGCACTTCTTATTTCAGGGTTTTAGGACCTACAAATATGGCAAATAAGCCTTATACTTCCGGTCACACGAGGGGACACAAACAAAAACGTGACCACGGATGGGAAGAGCAAGATAAATTCAAAGGCTATGACAACAACAGAGGAAATTTTAAGAGGCACAGGAATGACGATGGAGGTTTTGACAATTTCGACAGAAATGAAACTCGAGGAAATGGTTACATCAAGGTAAAGAAACCAAGACAGGCCCGGAAATATACGGTCAGCATAGCTGTTCCGGCGTCGATCCTCGACGAGACGAGCATAAAAGATGAACTTCGCACATATGTTGTTGGCCAGCTCGCAAGGGCAGCGGTCATCTATTCAGTGGATGAAATAGTAGTTTACGATGACGGTTATTCCTCTAAGAAAGACGGTGGACAAGAAAATGCCAACCAGGCGTCACTAGGTATGTATATTCAATTATGCTTCGTACTGTACTAGTGTATATGTGGTTAGTGATGGTAAGGCATCCAGACCATATGTTGATTATTATTATTATTATTGATATTATTATTATTAGCTAAGCTACAACCCTAGTTGGAAAAGCAAGATGCTATAAGCCCAAGGGCTCCAACAGGGAAATATAGCCCAGTGAGGAAAGGAAATAAGGAAATAAATAAGCAATATGAGAAATGGTTAACAATTGATAAAATATTTTAAAAACAGTAACATCAAAACAGATTTTTCAATATTAATCTTACCCGATAATCATGTAGCTGTCAACTCCGTTGCCCGACAGAATTCTACGGACGGGATACGCCAGCGATCGCTATACAAGAGGGGGGGTGTACTCACCAGCGCCACCTGTGGCCAGGTACTGCAGTACTTCTTGTTGACACCACCTCAATTTTTCCTCTGTCGTGCTTCCGGCAAGACCTACATGGATACGCTTATAATTTTGGAGTCTTTGTTCACGGTTTTGGTGAAGTATTGCTCTGAGATTTCAGCTTTCGCTATACAGGAAGCTTTTCCCTTAGCTTAGATAGCTTTTGGATTAATTTTGATTTATGGTATAACGATCTTTAGCTTTAATTTGGAATCCCCCTTGACTGTTCTCTGATTCAAGATGTCCGACCATTCTCAAGCTCCTCCCCAAAGACGATGTAGGACTTGTATTAGGCGGCTTCCGAAGGCCTCGGTTGATCCTCACACCGTTTGTTCCGACTGTAGGGGAAAATCCTGTCAGTTGGAAGATCGATGTGAGGAATGTGCCGGACTTTCGGAACTTGATTTTATTCGATTCCTCAAGTATACCACTAAGTTAGAGAGAGAGAGAGTTAGGAGGAGTTCGGCTCGCTCTTTACTTTATTCCTCCCCCCATGATCCTCAACCTTTTCCTCCCCCTGTAGTGGCTACCCCCGAACCTACTATTAGTGCTCAGCCTGATATGTCAGATGTTTTACGTGCCATTCAGGCTTTAGGTGATAAGGTGGAGTCGGTAGTGAGTGACCACAAGTTCCTTTTGGCAGACGTCAAGGAACTTAAAGTGAAAAGTGCAGTGGGAAGTGGTAGTGCCAGTGCTGTGCCTAGTGCTAGTGTCAGTGTCAGTGTTGCGCGTGAGGATACTTCTGTGCGTGCCAGTCGTCCTCCCAGTCCGGGACCTCTTGCAAGCTCCCAAGCCCAGGGGAGAAGCAATGTCGAAGGGCAAAAGGGTTCGGCAGGCCTTGATCGGCGCACAGTAGTATCCTCAGTGGTTGCGGGCGTATCTTATAGAGATCGTCACTTCCACTCTCAGACGATTGAGCCCTTAATATCCTCGTCTGCGGAAGATTTTTCGGGGAGAAAACGCTGGACTCAGGCCTCAAGACCTCTTAAGCGTAAAGTCCAGTCCGCGCGAGTCCAACAGCCAGGGTGTAGCCATTGGGCTAGCTCGGACTCGCCGCAGTCATCAGGTGACTGCACGCCTCCTAAGAGAGGTAAGGCGCTGCCTCAGCAGACCTCAACTTCTGTTAAAGCTATGCCTCAACAGACCTCAACTTCTGTTGATCCTAAGATGGCTATGCTGCAGACTATGCAGTCGCAGCTTGCGGTGTTGATGCGGGAGTTTCAGGCAGAGAAGGTTAATACACCTCCTCCTGCGAGCGCTCCTCCTCCTCTGCGCAGTCCAATCTGCCAGATGTATGAGGTTGAGGTTCCTCAAGCTACCTCCATGCGTGAGCTGCCGCGTTGGGAGTTGCCAGATACCAGCGCTGTGCAGCAGCCTCCACTTTCCTTGAGGCAGGAGCCTCTTACCACGCAGCAACCTCCTCAACAATGGGGGCAGGAGCCTTATGCTTTACAACCTCCTCTACCCTTGAGGCAGGAGTATCTTGCATTACAACCATCCTCGAGGCAGCAACCTTTTGAGGTACGACAACCTCTACCATCCTTGAGGCAGCCACCTCAACTCTCGCAGCAGCCACCTCCACTTTCCTCGAGGCGAGCACCTCAACTCTCGAGGCAAGCACCTCAAGAACCTCAACTCGTGAGACAAGAGCCTCTCTCTGCGCAGCCACCTCAACCCTTGAAGCAAGCGCAACTCTTGAGGCAGGAACCTCATGCTATGAGTCAGCCACCTCAACGCATGCATCTGCCACTTTCTCCTCAGCTTGAGCCTCTTCCCAGTCAACTTGAACCGCAGTCTATGCAGCATGAGCCTCATGCTTTACTACAGTCGCCTCTCACCACGCTTGCTCCTCAGACCTCCGCAGAACCTCCTTCATCCCAGCCTCATGACTTTGTCATTACCAGCCCTCATCCTCTTCAACAGAGACTTGAGGATGAATCCGCAAGTGCGCATGCACCCGCTCTTCAGGATTCAGCCATTCAGCAGACCGCTTTAACTTTACCTCTCGCTTCTCAACCCTCAGGTGATGAGGTTTCTGAGGATGAAGCTGCTCACCTGGATGATCCTTCATCTGACGTGGAGGAACACAAGTCATTGCCACCCTCCATCGACTTTCGCAAGGTCCTGGCTCTGTTCAGAGAACTTTACCCGGATCACTTTGTTTCTGCTACCCCTCGCTCTCCTCCATCCGAGTTCTCTCTAGGCATGCAACCTGTTAAGTCTGCCTACACTAAGCTCGTCTTCGCTAGATCTTCAAAGAGAGCTTTGAGAATGTTAGGGGATTGGTTGCAGTCCAAGCAGCAACTGGGAAAGACGTCTTTTATGTTTCCACCTCCTAAGCTGACGTCTAAGGCGGGCGTCTGGTATGCCACAGGAGAGGAACCAGGCTTGGGGGTCCCTGCCTCTGCCCAGGCTGACTTCTCAAGTTTGGTTGACTCTCCACGAAGGTCGGCTATGAGACGCTCTAAGGTCTGCTGGACCTTTTCTGACCTGGACCACTTCTTGAAGGGAGTCTTTCGCGCCTTTGAAATTTTTAATTTTCTCGACTGGTGCCTGGGGGCCTTGAGCAAGAAGACTGCCCCATCTGACAAAGACTCGGCCATGCTGATCATGTCCTGTATGGATAAAGCAATTCGCGATGGTTCCGGCGAACTTGCCTCTATGTTTGTATCGGGAGTCCTCAAGAAAAGGGAACAACTTTGCTCCTTCCTTTCCACTGGTATCACCTCTTGCCAAAGGTCACAGTTACTTTTTGCTCCTCTTTCAAAGTTCCTGTTTCCTGAGGATCTTATCAAGGAATTGTCTGCGGCTCTTATTCAGAAGGACACGCATGATCTTGTGGCCTCTTCAGCACGGAAGGCTAAGGTTGCTCCTTCAGTTCCTAGAACTTACCGCACCCCAGTGGCTGATACTCCTGCTACTAGATTTATTCCGCCCTTTCGTGGCAGAGCCCCCAGCCGAGGAGGTACCCGCCCAGACGGTCACAGGGGCAGGTCCAAGAAAGGTATCAAGTCTTCGAAAGGCAAACATTGACTCTCCTCCTCTCCAGACAGCTGTAGGAGCCAGACTCAAGATCTTCTGGCAAGCTTGGGAAAGAAGAGGTGCAGACGCCCAGTCTGTCAAGTGGCTAAGGGAGGGTTACAAGATACCATTCTGCCGCAATCCCCCTCTGACCACTTCTCCCATCAACCTCTCTCCCAACTACAAGGAAAAGGACAAGAGGCTAGCGTTACATCAAGAGGTGTCGCTCCTGTTACAGAAAGAGGCAGTGGTGATAGTCCGGGATCATCAATCCCCGGGCTTCTACAACCGTCTCTTTCTGGTGGCCAAGAAGACAGGAGGTTGGAGACCGGTGCTGTACGTCAGTGCGCTCAATGCTTATGTCACCAAGCAGACGTTCACTATGGAGACGACGAAGTCGGTCCTAGCAGCGGTCAGGCAGGAGGACTGGATGGTCTCGTTGGATCTGAAAGACGCTTACTTTCACGTCCCCATTCATCCAGACTCCCAACCTTTTCTGAGATTCGTTTTTGGAAAGGTTGTGTACCAATTCCAAGCCCTGTGTTTTGGCCTAAGCACGGCACCTATGGTGTTTACGCGACTGATGAGGAATCTTGCGAAATTCCTCCACTTGGCGGACATCAGAGCCTCCCTTTATTTAGACGACTGGCTGTTAAGAGCCCCCACAAGTCGTCGCTGTCTGGAGAGTCTCAATTGGACTTTGGACTTGACCAAGGAACTGGGTCTTTTGGTCAACTTAGAAAAGTCCCAGCTTATTCCTTCCCAAACCATCGTTTACCTGGGAATGGAGATTCGGAGTCAAGCTTTTCGGGCTTTTCCGTCGGCCCCAAGAATCAACCAAGCCCTAGAGTGCATTCTGAGCATGCTGAAGAGGAACAGATGCTCGGTGAGACAGTGGATGAGTCTAACAGGGACCCTGTCATCGTTAGCCCTGTTCACCGAGTTAGGGAGACTCCACCTCCGCCCCCTTCAATTCCATCTAGCAGCTCACTGGGACAAGAATATGACGCTCGAAGCGGTCTCTATTCCTGTTACCAAAGAGATGAAGACTACTCTCATGTGGTGGAAGAGCAACATCCTTCTCAAGGAGGGTCTCTCGTTAGCTGTTCAGACCCCCAATCTTCATCTCTATTCGGACGCATCAGACTCGGGCTGGGGCGCGACCTTGGACGGACAGGAATGCTCGGGGACATGGAACAAGGAACAGGAAACGCTTCACATCAATTGCAAGGAGTTGTTGGCAGTACATCTGGCCTTAATGAACTTCAAGTCCCTCCTGCTAAACAAGGTGGTGGAGGTGAACTCCGACAACACCACAGCCTTGGCATACATCTCCAAGCAGGGAGGGACTCATTCGAGGAAGCTATACGAGATCGCAAGGGACCTCCTCATTTGGTCAAGAAGTCTAAACCTCAAGCTGGTAACGAGATTCATTCAGGGCAATATGAATGTCTCGGCAGATCGCCTCAGCAGGAAGGGTCAAGTCATCCCCACAGAATGGACCCTTCACAAGGACGTGTGCAACAGACTTTGGACCTTGTGGGGTCAGCCAACGATAGATCTGTTCGCCACCTCCATGACCAAGAGGCTCCCATTGTACTGTTCCCCAATTCCAGACCCGGCAGCAGTTCAAGTGGATGCTTTTCTGCTGGATTGGTCCCATCTCGATCTTTATGCATTCCCGCCGTTCAAGATCATCAACAGAGTTATTCAGAAGTTCGTCTCTCACGAAGGGACACGGCTGACGTTGGTTGCTCCCCTTTGGCCTGCAAGAGAATGGTTCACAGAGGTACTGCAATGGCTGGTCGACGTTCCCAGGACTCTCCCTCTAAGAGTGGACCTTCTACGTCAACCTCACGTAAAGAAGGTACACCCAAGCCTCCACGCTCTTCGTCTGACTGCCTTCAGACTATCGAAAGACTCTCTAGAGCTAGAGGCTTTTCGAAGGAGGCAGCCAGAGCGATTGCCAGAGCAAGGAGGATTTCCACTCGTAGAGTCTATCAATCCAAGTGGGAAGTCTTCCGAAGCTGGTGCAGAGCCAATGCAGTTTCCTCTACCAATACCTCTGTAACCCAAGTTGCTGACTTCCTGTTGCATCTTAGGAATGTTAGATCTCTTTCGGCTCCTACGATCAAAGGGTACAGAAGTATGTTGGCATCAGTTTTCCGCCACAGAGGCTTGGATCTTTCCTCCAACAAGGATCTACAGGACATCCTTAAGTCTTTCGAGACCTCTAAAGAACGTCGCTTGTCCACTCCAGGCTGGAATCTAGACGTAGTCTTAAGGTTCCTGATGTCTCCTAGATTTGAACCTCTCCAGTCAGCCTCTTTCAAAGACCTTACTCTCAAAACTCTTTTCCTCGTCTGCCTTGCAACAGCCAAAAGAGTTAGTGAGGTTCACGCCTTCAGCAGGAACATAGGATTCACATCCGAAACAGCAACATGTTCCTTACAGCTCGGGTTTTTGGCAAAAAATGAACTTCCTTCACGTCCTTGGCCTAGATCGTTCGAAATTCCTAGCCTCTCCAACATGGTGGGTAACGAGCTAGAGAGAGTTCTTTGCCCTGTCAGAGCTCTAAAGTATTATCTTAAAGGGTCAAAACCTATACGAGGACAATCAGAAGCCTTATGGTGTGCCATCAAGAAACCTTCGATGCCTATGTCCAAAAACGCAGTTTCGTATTACATAAGGCTTCTGATTAGAGAAGCTCATTCTCACATGAAGGATGAAGACCTTGCTTTGCTGAAGGTAAGGACCCACGAAGTGAGAGCTGTAGCTACTTCGATGGCCTTCAAACAGAACCGTTCTCTGCAGAGTATTATGGATGCAACCTATTGGAGGAGCAAGTCAGTGTTTGCATCATTTTATCTCAAAGATGTCCAGTCTCTTTACGAGAACTGCTACACCCTGGGACCATTCGTAGCAGCGAGTGCAGTAGTAGGTGAGGGCTCAGCCACTACATTCCCTTAATCCCATAACCTTTTTTAACCTTTCTCTTGAATGCTTTTATTGTTGTTTTTGGGTTGTTACGGTAGGCTAAGAAGCCTTCCGCATCCTAGTTGATTTGGCGGGTGGTCAATTCGTTCTTGAGAAGCGCCTAGGTTAGAGGTTGTGTAGAGGTCCTTTAGTATGGGTTGCAGCCCTTTATACTTCAGCACCTTAGAGTTGTTTCAGCCTCCTAAGAGGAACGCTGCGCTCAGTAAGGAAGACGAACTTATTAAAGGCAGAGTAATTGTTCAAGTCGACTTCCTTACCAGGTACTTATAATTTCATTGTTATTTTGAATAACTGATAATATGAAATACGGGATACTTAGCTTCTTGATATACATGTACACTGGTTTTCACCCACCTCCCTGGGTGTGAATCAGCTACATGATTATCGGGTAAGATTAATATTGAAAAATGTTATTTTCATTAGTAAAATAAATTTTTGAATATACTTACCCGATAATCATGATTTAATTGACCCACCCTTCCTCCCCATAGAGAACCAGTGGACCGAGGAAAAATTGAGGTGGTGTCAACAAGAAGTACTGCAGTACCTGGCCACAGGTGGCGCTGGTGAGTACACCCCCCCTCTTGTATAGCGATCGCTGGCGTATCCCGTCCGTAGAATTCTGTCGGGCAACGGAGTTGACAGCTACATGATTATCGGGTAAGTATATTCAAAAATTTATTTTACTAATGAAAATAACATATTTCATATATAAACTATAAAAAGACTCATGTCAGCCCATTCAACCTAAAAACATTTGCTGCAACTTTGAACTTTTGAAGTTCTACTGATTCAACTACCTGATTAGGAGATCACTCCACAGCTTGGTCACCCATCCATCCATATACCAAGGCACTTCCCCCAATTTTGGGGGTAGCCGACACCAACAATGAAATAAAACAAAAAGGGGACCTCTACTCTCTATGTTCCTTCAGCCTAATCAGGGACTCAACCGAGTTCAGCTGGTACTGCTAGGGTGCCACAGCCCAACCTCCCACATTTCCACCACAGATGAAGCTTCATAATGCTGACTCCCCTACTGCTGCTACCTCCGCGGTCATCTAAGGCACCGGAGGAAGCAGCAGGGCCTACTGGAACTGCGTCACAATCGCTCGCCATTCATTCCTATTTCTAGCACGCTCTCTTGCCTCTCTCACATCTATCCTCCTATCACCCAGAGCTTTCTTACACCATCCATCCACCCAAACCTTGGCCTTCCTCTTGTACTTCTCCCATCAACTCTTGCATTCATCACCTTCTTTAGCAGACAACCATTTTCCATTCTCTCAACATGGCCAAACCACCTCAACACATTCATATCCACTCTAGCCGCTAACTCATTTCTTACACCCGTTCTCTCCCTCACCACTTCGTTCCCAACCCTATCTACTCGAGATACACCAGCCATACTCCTTAGACACTTCATCTCAAACACATTCAATTTCTGTCTCTCCATCACTTTCATTCCCCACAACTCCGATTCATACATCACAGTTGGTACAATCACTTTCTCATATAGAACTCTCTTTACATTCATGCCCAACCCTCTATTTTTTACTTATCCCTTAACTGCCCCCAACACTTTGCAACCTTCATTCACTCTCTGACGTACATCTGCTTCCACTCCACCATTTGCTGCAACAATAGACCCCAAGTACTTAAACTGATCCACCTCCTCAAGTAACTCTCCATTCAACATGACATTCAACCTTGCACCACCTTCCCTTCTCGTACATCTCATAACCTTACTTTTACCCACATTTACTCTCAACTTCCGTCTCTCACACACCCTTCCAAATTCTGTCACTAATCGGTCAAGCTTCTCTTCTGTGTCTGCAACCAGTACAGTATCATCTGCAAACAACAACTGATTTACCTCCCATTCATAGTCATTCTCGTCTACCAGTTTTAATCCTCGTCCAAGCACTCGAGCATTCACCTCTCTCACCACTCCATCAACATACAAGTTAAACAACCACGGCGACATCACACATCCCTGTCTCAGCCCCACTCTCACCGGAAACCAATCACTCACTTCATTTCGTATTCTAACACATGCTTTACTACCTTTGTAGAAACTTTTCACTGCTTGCAACAACCTTCCACCAACTCCATATAACCTCATCACATTCCACATTGCTTCCCTATCAACTCTATCAAATGCTTTCTCCAGATCCATAAATGCAACATACACCTCCTTACCTTTTGCTAAATATTTCTCGCATATCTGCCTAACTGTAAAAATCTGATTCATACAACCCCTACCTCTTCTAAAACCACCCTGTACTTCCAAGATTGCATTCTCTGTTTTATCCTTAATCCTATTAATCAATACTCTACCATACACTTTTCCAACTACACTCAACAAACTAATACCTCTTGAATTACAACACTCATGCACATCTCCCTTACCCTTATATAGTGGTACAATACATGCACAAACCCAATCTACTGGTACCATTGACAACACAAAACACATATTAAACAATCTCACCAACCATTCAAGTACAGTCACACCCCCTTCCTTCAACATCTCAGCTTTCACACCATCCATACCAGATGCTTTTCCTACTCTCGTTTCATCTAGTGCTCTCCTCACTTCATCTATTGTAATCTCTCTCTCATTCTCATCTCCCATCACTGGCACCTCAACACCTGGAACAGCAATTATATCTGCTTCCCTATTATCCTCAACATTCAGCAAACTTTCAAAATATTCCGCCCACCTTTTCCTTGCCTCCTCTCCTTTTAACAACCTTCCATTTCCATCTTTCACTGTCTCTTCAATTCTTGCGCCAGCCTTCCTTACTCTCTTCACTTCTTTCCAAAACTTCTTCTTATTCTCTTCATATGACTGACCCAATCCCTGACCCCACCTCAGGTCAGCTGCCCTCTTTGCCTCACGTACCTTGCGCTTTACTTCCACATTTTTCTCTCTATATTTTTCATACTTCTCTATACTATTACTCTGCAGCCATTCTTCAAAAGCCCTCTTTTTCTCTTCCACTTTTACCTTCACTCCTTCATTCCACCATTCACTGCCCTTCCTCATGCTGCCTCCAACAACCTTCTTGCCACATACATCACTTGCAATCCCAACAGCTGGAATAAAATTTCTAGAAAACTGTGTGGTATTGAGCCTCATGATGGAGAAGGCCTGGCTATTAGATTATTTTATAGATAGGTGTATCTAAGCTGGAAATATAAGAGTTTGGTTATGTTCCAAGAACTTGAGTAGTGCTAAGTAGGCAAACAGTCATGAAAATCATTTGTTCCGTAACTGGAATACAAACCACGCTATTTAAAGTCTACGCCGAAAGGACGAGCCATTAAAATTTAACAAGGGTTTACTACCCCACCGCTAGTTAGCAGGGGGTAGGGAGGGTAGTTACCTACCCTCCCCCCTCACACACCTGTGTTTAAGCTCACTTTGCTTACGGCTCGGGTGCTAGTCAGACGTGTCCGCTGTCACCCTCTCCTACACGACAGCCATTAATCATTGCTTTTGCTTTTTCTTTTCTAGAGTGTTGTGAAGTTGGCCTCTACAATGCGGAAGTGCCCTGTGTTACCTGACCACCCTTGTGGGACCTTCATGTCTTCAATCGACACGGATCCACACACATTATGCCCTTATTGTAGGGGTCAACGGAGTGAGAGTGATAACGTATGTATTGAATGTAGGGAGTGGCCTACCTCCCAGTGGGAGAGGTTTTCCCGGCGCCGGAAGAAGTCCAAACGAGATATTTCTCCTTCAAAGGTTTCTTTGAAGAAGGAAAATCCTAAGGACTCTTCTTCCGTAGCCCAAACCCCCTCCAAAGCTCCCATTCGGTCGGCTTCTCGTGAGAGGCCGTCGAGTGGTAGCGTAGGCCGTACTGTTGTTGACCGATCTTGGGGTTTGGGAGAGGGAGTTGCCTCCCATAGCAAGGCAGCTCCTCCCCCTCCCCTGAGGGAAGATTTAATTATTTCTCCTGATGTTAATAATGATGATCTTTTGCAGCTTTGGGCTTCCTTGGGGCTTAAGGGTTCACCCTCCAAGGAAGCCCTGTTTGACATGATCAGGTTGGGTGCAGCTGTCAAACAGTCACCGGCGGTAGCAGAGGTTGACCCTCTGTCTATTGTCAAGGCTGTTGTGGCAGAGGCTTCCAATGAGAGTGTTCAAACCTCTGCTCCTGTTGTAGCTGAAGGCTAAGCTCCCCCCTCCGAACATCCTTCGAGGGAGGAACTAAGTCCAATGGTCTCTCCTGCGGGTAATCCCCCCCCCCCCCCCCCCCCCCCGGGAGTTCACTGACAGAGACTCCTCTTCGGAGGACTTCCGATGGTTTGCCGCTCCCAGAGGACGTATCCGACGTAAGGCTCGCCTTCCTCTTCGTCGCCGAGGTCTTCCTTCTCATCACAAGGGTGTTAGAAGGCGCCTCTTCGGATCTTCATCCTCCCAGTCCCCTGCAGAGGAACCTCGTCCTTCAGCTACTGTTCCTGCTACTTCCTTGGACCTGGACCTTTCCGCAGATCGTTCGCGATCTCCTACGCCTGCCAGACCTGCTGACCTGCCCTCACCTTTCCTGGCTGCTGATGCGCTGTGGGCGCCCACCCATCCCGTTTTCCAACGGGCACCGGTCCCTCCGGGGCAAAAGGGGCTTTCACACATTGTGTGCAAGTCCCTTAAGCACCAGGTTTCCCCTGAGCGCCAGGTTTCCCCTGTGCGCCAATGTTCGCCTGTGGGCCAGTGCCCTCCGGTTGCAGTCTCATCTCGCCAGCACTCTCCTGCACGCCCACGATCTCCTGTTCGTCCTGCAGTTCCAGAGACTACGCGCGCACGATCTCCTGCTCGCCAACGGACCTCTGCGCGCCCTCGGCCTGATGCACGCCATGGACGCCCTCGGTCTCCTGCTCGTCAGCGCTCTCTTGCTCGTCAGCGATCTCCTGTGCGCCAGCGCTCTCCTGCTCGCCAGCGCTCTCCTGCTCGCCAGCACTCTCCTGCTCGCCAGCGCTCTCCTACTCGCCAACGCTTGCCTGCTCGCCCTCGATCTTCGGATCAGGGCTCCAAAGGGAAATCTTCTTCCTCTCCTGCTTGCCAACGCTCTCCTCCACGATCGCCGACGGGCCATCAGACCTCGCCTGCTCGCCATCCCTTGCCTACGCGCCATCGCGCGCCCACGCGCCCACTGCCAGAACTTCTGTGCCTGATGAGCGCCCTCCTGCGCGCCCGCGCGCTAGGGATATTCCCCCTGCACGCACGCGCCCTACGGCTTCGCCCTTACGGGCCCTTCAGGATCCTGTGGCTGCACTCCGTCCGAGGTCTCCAGAACGCGCACCAACACGCCAACGCGCCCCTTCACCTACGCGCCCACGAGCTCCTTCTCCTGCGCGCCATCGTTCGCCCACGCGCCAACGCGACCTCTCCTATGCGCCAATGGTCGCCTGCGCGCCAACGCGCACTCCCTCCTCCAGAGGGCTTTAAAATCAAAGCCCTATAAGCCTCCAGCACCTTAACAACCTCGCCCTGCAAAGACGACAAAGCCGGCAGTAGCAGCAAAGGCAGTGGTGTCAAAACAGCCCTTTCCCATCAAGGACAGGAAAGGCAAGAAGTCCTCTAGGGGAGGCAAAAATCCTAGGGGGAGTGGCCGAGGCCACAAACGCTAAGATTGGCAGTCCCCCCGCATATCCACTAGTGGGGGGATGCCTCCTAAGTTGCACGGACAGGTGGCAGCAACTCAGGGCCGATTCCTGGACGATCTCCGTGATCACCCAAGGATATCGCGTCCCGTTCATAACATCTCTACCTCCCCTGACAGCGAATCCAGTGTCGTTGAGCTCTCCTGCCATGGGATCGGCAAGAGGGCAAGCCCTTTGGGCAGAAGTCGAGACCATGTTGAAGAAGGACGCTCTCCAAGAGGTCGTCGAC
This sequence comes from Palaemon carinicauda, assembly GCF_036898095.1. Classification (NCBI taxonomy): domain Eukaryota; kingdom Metazoa; phylum Arthropoda; class Malacostraca; order Decapoda; family Palaemonidae; genus Palaemon; species Palaemon carinicauda. Next base: position 1,233,721 of record NC_090751.1, read on the forward strand.
GGGTTTCCAGGCTTCTACAATCGTCTCTTTCTTGTAAAGAAGGCGTCTGGAGGCTGGAGACCAGTCATCGACCTCTCAGCTCTGAACAGGTTTGTCAAGCAGACCCCGTTCAGCATGGAGACGGCAAACACGGTCAGACTCGCAGTGAGACCGCGAGACTTCATGTGTACACTGGACCTGAAGGACGCGTACTTCCAGATCCCAATCCATCCGTCTTCAAGGAAGTACCTAAGATTCAGCCTAGGCAACAAGATCTACCAGTTCAAGGTGCTGTGTATCGGTCTCTCAACAGCACCTCAGGTTTTCACCAGTGTTCACCCTGATATCTTCGTGGGCACACAAGATCGGCATCCGTCTCCTCCGTTATCTGGACGACTGGCTGATCTTAGCAGACTCGGAGTCAAGCCTTCTTCGACACCGAGACAAACTTCTGGGGATTTGCCAAGATCTAGGGATCATGGTAAATCTCGAGAAGTCTTCTCTGCTTCCTACCCAAATACTGGTATATCTAGGCATAATATGGGACACCTATCTCCACAAAGCCTTCCCATCAGACGACAGGATAGCAAGGCTGAGGAAAGTCGCAAGTCCTTTCCTCAGACGAGACGAACTCCCAGCCCAATCGTGGTTACGTCTCCTCGGCCATCTCCCATCCTTGGTACGTCTAGTTCCCAACGGTCATCTCAGAATGAGATCCCTGCAATGGCGACTCAAGTCCCAGTTGAGTCAAGGACACGATTCCCCGGACGTCTTGATCCCTATGGGTCTCGCGGAACGGACGGACCTTCAGTGGTGGGTGGCAAACGAGAACCTACGAAAGGGAGTGGATCTTCTCGTCCACCCCCCGGATTTTATGCTGTTTTCGGACGCCTCAAAGAAAGGGTGGGGGCCCCATGTTCTGAACCACAGGACCTGAGGCCTATGGTCAGAATCAGAAAAGTGCCTCCATATAAATCTGCTAGAAATGAAGGTCGTTTTTCTGGCCCTTCAACAGTTCCAACAGCACCTGGCAGGTCACTCTGTGGTGGTGATGAGCGACAACACCACAGTAGTGGCTTACATCAACAAGCAGGGAGGTACCTTTTCAGAACAGCTATCCCATCTTGCAGTAGAGATACTGAGATGGACCGAAGTCCTCTCGATTCCACTTTTGGCTCACTTCATTCTGGGCAAAAGGAATGTGCTCGCCGACAGTCTGAGCAGAGCGTCTGCAAAGACGACAAAGCCGGCAGTAGCAGCAAAGGCAGTGGTGTCAAAACAGCCCTTTCCCATCAAGGACAGGAAAGGCAAGAAGTCCTCCAGGGGAGGCAAAAATCCTAGGGGGAGTGGCCGAGGCCACAAACGCTAAGATTGGCAGTCCCCCCGCATGTCCACTAGTGGGGGGATGCCTCCAAAGTTGCACGGACAGGTGGCAGCAACTCAGGGCTGATTCCTGGACGATCTCCGTGATCACCCAAGGATATCGCGTCCCGTTCATAACATCTCTACCTCCCCTGACAGCGAATCCAGTGTCGTTGAGCTCTCCTGCCATGGGATCGGCAAGAGGGCAAGCCCTTTGGGCAGAAGTCGAGACCATGTTGAAGAAGGACGCTCTCCAAGAGGTCGTCGACGGGTTTCCAGGCTTCTACAATCGACTCTTTCTTGTAAAGAAGGCGTCTGGAGGCTGGAGACCAGTCATCGACCTCTCAGCTCTGAACAGGTTTGTCAAGCAGACCCCGTTCAGCATGGAGACGGCAAACACGGTCAGACTCGCAGTGAGACCGCGAGACTTCATGTGTACACTGGACCTGAAGGACGCGTACTTCCAGATCCCAATCCATCCGTCTTCAAGGAAGTACCTAAGATTCAGCCTAGGCAACAAGATCTACCAGTTCAAGGTGCTGTGTATCGGTCTCTCAACAGCACCTCAGGTTTTCACCAGTGTTCACCCTGATATCTTCGTGGGCACACAAGATCGGCATCCGTCTCCTCCGTTATCTGGACGACTGGCTGATCTTAGCAGACTCGGAGTCAAGCCTTCTTCGACACCGAGACAAACTTCTGGGGATTTGCCAAGATCTAGGGATCATGGTAAATCTCGAGAAGTCTTCTCTGCTTCCTACCCAAATACTGGTATATCTAGGCATAATATGGGACACCTATCTCCACAAAGCCTTCCCATCAGACGACAGGATAGCAAGGCTGAGGAAAGTCGCAAGTCCTTTCCTCAGACTAGACGAACTCCCAACCCAATCGTGGTTACGTCTCCTCGGCCATCTCTCATCCTTGGTACGTCTAGTTCCCAACGGTCATCTCAGAATGAGATCCCTGCAATGGCTCAGCCTTAAGTCTAGCCTTCAAGCTCAAAGGAGTGGACATTTCTTCTTCGCTAGAACTTTCCCTACTCATATGTAGTTATGAACTTACCTGCCCTCAGTCGGAAGTGAGACCTCCTCCATGGAACGTGGTTTGAGTTCTCAGGTCTCTTAAGAGACCTCCCTACGAACCATTACGCCAGGCTTCAGATCGCCACCTGACTTGGAAGACGGTGTTCATACTAGCTTTGGCATCAGCCAAGCGAGTTAGCGAACTTCATGGTCTCTCGTATGACATCGCCCATTCAAGGGGATGGGGGGAGGTAACGCTCAGCTTCGTTCCTGAGTTTATTGCCAAGACTCAGAATCCGGGAGTGCCAGACCCTCGCTTCGACTCCTTCCGGATTTCGAGTCTTCGTTCCGTAACAGATGACCTGGACCATCTCCTACTGTGCCCATTAAGGAGTCTGAGGCTATACATGAAGAGAACAGCTGCAGTTCGTCTCCAAGTGCGGGCTTTGTTTGTCAGCACTGGGGGATCGAAGAGGAGGGTTACCAAGAACACCATCTCAGCATGGATTCGAAAGGCAATCCATCTGTCCCTGAATCCTGACCCTCCTCCATCACGTCGTCCTAGAGCTCATGATGTCAGGGGAGTAGCTACCTCCTTGGCCTTCAAGAAAAACTCAGTGACGCAGGTTCTACAAGCAGGGGTGTGGAAGCGTCAAACGACCTTCACAGCCCACTACCTGCAAGACGTGACCCACAGGAGGCTCGATACGTTCTCTATCGGCCCTGTGGTGGCTGCACAACAGCTGGTTAGGCTCCTTAATGGACAAGTAGCAGAGGGTTGAGGGCATTGTTACCCAGTTTTAGTCTGCATGAATGAAAAGGTATGCCTGGCCCTTATTCTTTTCTTCATTCTTCCCTCTCTTGGGGAAAGCAGCATCCTGGGTTCTCTGCACAGCTGACCTCAAACCACTGCAGGTAAATCATGTTCCCTTGTATTCCTAGTATTAAGTTAATACTGTCGCGTTCCCATACCCTGACGAGGTGGTATTGGGAGAGTCCTAGCCTTAAGTTTCCATCTAAAGAACTTCAGGTCAACTTCCTAGGACGAGTCACACTTTTTTCCTTCACACACAGCTTACGTAGGCCGCAGCTTTTGCATAGCAAGGTGCGAGCGAGGTGCAGGGACTCTTTATTGTTGAGTGCTGACACACTCAGATAATGAGTCCCCGGGCAAAGCCAAAGCCAGTATGGTTGGGACTTATTCCACCCTTCCTAAGGGTTAAGTCACCCACTTTAAAAAGCGTGTTTTGTATTCCAGTTACGGAACAAATGACAAATTCGTAGATAATTTGTATTTTTCCTAACTATACAAACCTTAGCTATTTAATCAAACTTGCCCTCCAGCCCTGTCCCCCATGAAGTCCTACCTCTAAGCAAAGTGAACTCAATCACAGGTGTGTGTGAGGGGGGGAGGTAGCAAGCTACCCCCCCTACACCCTGCTAACTAGCGGTGGGGTAGTAAACCCTTGTTAAATTTTAATGGCTCATCCTTTCAGCTACGCCCAAAAGTAATTACCCACTTTAAATAGCTAAGGTTTGTATAGTTAGGAAAAATACAAATTACCTACGAATTTGTCATTTCAGCGAAATGTTGCTAGACAATAGATATAAATTCAATATGGTACAAAGATCATAAATGTACTGTATCGTGCTTACTCTTATCATGTTTTAAAAAATACGTTTTTAAAAATACTATACAAGAGCTTAGAAATTCATCCAGATTTTTTTATATATGTTATTATAAGGTATTGATGTTTATTTTATACCATTTACAGTACAGTAATATCTTATTGTTATTCTTTACAGTTATTTATGCACTACAATTGCATTGCTTATATTATAAAATCTGTTCATTACTCTAAGACCAAGATTTCTGATAATCATATAGAGTTTTTCTTTATCTTTAGTAAGCAATGGAGTATTATTTAAGCTTCCCTATACATGTTCAGAATACAAAAAAGTACTTAAATTGATAAATTTCCTTGTGAAGTACAGTGTGTACTGTACAATACATTATGAAAATTTTAATTTATGACTCCGATACCAACGTAAGGTGGGTAAAACAACATGAGTTTGATTATAATTTTTCTTTATTTAATATTGAAGGAGAGTGACGTAATATTGGAAGTGACGTGGCGTCAGAACTGACGTACGGTATGTCTAACTGACATAAAGAGGCTTAGTACTGTAGACTCATTGATAGTGATATACTCTCAAAGGTAGGACATTTTAAACGCCAAGTATGCATGCACATTTTCAGTTAAATGTAAAGTACTGTACAGTATTAGAAATCGGATGCTTGTACTCCTCATATCACTAATGTTAATTTACGTCTTCCAGATAAAATGAAAATTTTGTTGGAGTATCAAGAGTTACCTCAGTACCTGAGGAAATATTTCTTTGGGTTCGATAAAAATCTACGATTTGTTGGACTGCTGAATCCTCTAAATGCTCCACATCATTTTAAATTCAATGAATGGTGTGAGTACAGGTAAGAATATAAAATAAATTGTCCCCATTTTTATATGTTAGAATAGTTAAAAAAAGAACTTACATAGTGTGTACATACAGTGCTTCAGTTTGGAAAGGTTCTGCAAGTTTTTATAGTTTTATTAACACTGTAGAAAATGTTATAGAAGACTAAAGGAGTGTGTCTCCAATCAGTGACCTGGTTAACCCTTTTACCCCCAGGCTATTTGGAAATTTCCAACCCTTAACCCCCAAGGGGTTATTTTTTTCCCAGCACATTTTGCAGTATATTTTTTTAAATTGCTCTAAATGCCTTATTTTTTGTCATAGAGAGGTCAGGTTGGTCTCATTCTCTTGGAAAATGCCTGAAGTTTCTCAAAAAAATATAAAAAATATGAAAAAAAAAATTTTTTACAGCATTTTTTTGCAAGGACGCACCGGTACGTCCATGGGGGTAAAGGGATGGCTTTTGTGAAACGTACCAGTACGTCCTTTGGGGGTAAAAGGGTTAAGCTAACAACTGTATTAATAATGATAATTACATGGATTGTATATACTATTTGTTATCTCCTGGACAATATTTTCAAGTATAATAACCTATCCCTTGCTTCTGTTGCTTATTCTTAACTTTTAAACCAAATATGACAAGGTACAAACCATTTATACAGGGGGTTGCTTTTATCCATACCTGGTACATGATAACAAAACCACTGTGATTTTCAGACTGGTACATTACTGAGTGCTGGTTTGGCATGGGATCTCACATCACTTCACGGTGAAGCAAGAACCATTAGATTTTCTTGAATAAATATATACCGGGATTAATTATCTAAGAAATAATAATCAATCATTGATGTTAGCGTGCGCAGCTCAACATTACCGCTTGCTAGTACATATGGAGCTTGATGTTTTTATTTTTCGCGAGCGAAGCGAGCGCACGGCGAAGCAAGAACCATTAGATTTTTTATTATTCTTGTTTTTTTTACCTTAAAAAAATATTGAGATTGTATACCAAAGCAAAGAAGAATTTCTGAGATCACAACATAAATGAGATTGCTTACCTAAAGAGCACCCATTACTGTATTAGCAATCAGTGCTAAGTTGAACTGCCAAGAAAAGTGAAATGGTATTGGTTGAAATTGCGTTTGTATCTAAATTTATGAAGTGCTATGAATATTTGACTTTATTTTACAACCCAAACCCTCAATATATTTTAACTGTAATTGATATTGATTGATATTAATGTATGAGGCACAGAATAGCTTGGGATAGAAGTCTGTGGAGGAACCTGGGGAAGGCCTACATTCAACAAAGGACTTTTGAAGGCTGAAATGATAATGATGATGATGAGAGAAAACAATACATAACTATATAATGAACTATTACATATACTGTACTTAATGCTTTCTTGCCTAGGGATCATATTTAATGGTTTTCAGAGATGGGGTGGTCTCAGAGAAGTGCAAAGGATCTGTACTTAATGAACTTTTATATAGGGATCATATTCTTTAATGGTTTTCAGAGATGGGGTGGTCTCAGAGGAGTGCAAAGGATCCCTTTCTTTTGTTGATGTTGGAATCGATAGAAATGTATTGATCGATAAAAAGATAGATCCTGGTCTGCGAGTGACCGTCAAGCTACCGCCCGAGCCACCGGCGGATCATGACGATACCAGTGAAATCCATGCTACTGTGGTTCCGCCTGAGGAACCAAGATCAAAAATGGGCTTCTACTGGGGCTATTCTGTTCGAATAGCAAATTCCCTTTCAGAGGTATGTCTATTTTTTTTTCTTTTTTTGGTAAAAGTATGCATACAAAAGGTGAGCTTCAATTTACAAACATTTAACCTGCAAAAATTTGGAGATGTCAACACAGATCCAACTGAAGATAACAAAGATAAGATAAAGAAATATAATTAAACAATATTATATCATTTCATACAGTAAACTGTGGCCTGATTGGTAACGTCTCTGCCTGGTGTTTGCCAGTAGGGTGTTCGAGTCCCGCTCAGACTCGTTAGTGCCATTAGTGTCTGCAACCTTACCATCCTTGTGAGCTAAGGTTGGGGGATTTGGGGGAGCCTATAGGTCTATCTGCTGAGTCATCAGCAGCCACTGCCGGGCCCTCCCTGGTCCTAGCTTGGGTGGAGAGGAGGCTTGGGCGCTGATCATATAATATATGGTCAGTCTCTAGGGCATTGTCCTAACTGCCATGGCAATGTCACTGTCCCTTGCCTCTGCCATTCATGAGCGACCTTTAAACCTTTAAATAGCCAGATATTTATTTCATATGAAACCCAACTATTTATTGAATTTTGTAGCTGGAAATCATAGGCACGGTATTCAGGATAGGCCTTCCCTAGGCTACAAAATGTAACAAAATTTGACTCACAAACAGCTTCTTGGAACCTATTAACCCTTTTACCCCCGGGGTATTTGGAAATTTCCAACCCTTAACCCCCAAGGGGTTATTTTTTCCCCAGAACATTTTGCAGTATATGTTTTTTAAATTGCTCTAACAGCCTTAATTTTCATCATAGAGAGGTCAGGTTGGTCTCATTCTCTTGGAAAAGGCCTGAATTTTTTATAGCATATTTTTGCAAGGACGTACCAGTATGTCCATGGGGTAAAGGGATGAGTTTTGTGAAACGTACCAGTACGTCCTTTGGGGGTAAAAGGGTTAAATTTGTAAGTTGAGGACCTATACGTATCATAACTCGTTAAAGGTCAGAAAGCAAAGTAGATTGCTTGCTTGTTGCCTTCTTTTGCTTGCTTGTTGCCTTCTTTTGCTTGCTTGTTGCCTTCTTTTGCTCGCGTTGGTGCAATTTGACAAATTTATTCTCTAGAAATTAGCAATCCTCAGAGGACTCGGTTTAGTGAGAACTGTATATACTATCCTGTTTATAATACTGTACTAGACAGGCAGTTAATTCTAATAGCCAGGCCTTCTCCATCATGAGGCTCAATACTACACAGTATTCTAGAAGCTTTATTCCAGCTGTGACCAAGTTGTGGAATGATCTTCCTAATCAGGTAGTTGAATCAGTAGAACTTCAAAAGTTCAAAGTTGGAGCAAATGTTTTTATGTTGACCAGGCTGACATGAGTCTTTTTATAGTTTATATATGACATATCTGTTTTTGACGTTGTTAATAGTTTATATAGGACATCTATTTTGACGTTGTTACTGTTTTTAGAATGGTTTATTGTTAGTTTGTTCCTATCATTTATTTATTTCCTTATTTCCTTTCCTCACTGGGCTATTTTTCCCTATTGGAGCCCTTGGGCTTATAGCATCTTGCTTTTCCAACTAGGGTCGTAGCTTGGCTAGTAATAATGACAATAATTGTGCTCTCTCTCTCTCTCTCTCTCTCTCTCTCTCTCTCTCTCTCTCTCTCTCTCTCTCTCTCTCTCTCTCTCTCTCTCTCGTATACAGTTTATTCATGCATTCCACTAAGTTTTGAAATGTTCTCTTCTCCATCACACTTGATACAGGTCATATCAGGGGGATAGTTCTGTTGGCCTCTGCACAAAGAAAAAGAAAAAATTTACTGCACTGTGTACGTTTTTCTCTATGCGTACTTCAGTGTCTATCATGTATTTATAATTACAATACAATGCATATTTATCATAGTCTTAGTTACGCAAGAAATATTTTGGCTTGTATTTTAAGATTGAACTAGCAGTATAATGTTAGATCTTGCTTGATTTTTGTGGTTTTATTGCATTGGTATTTTTTTTTTTACCAAAAGAGAGTTGTGCCCCTGGCAAGAAGTCTAAACACTATAAAAAGTTATATGATTAATTATGACCTTTTATATGAAGTTTTATCAGCTTTTAAACCAGGACCTAAGGTAGATCTTTAAATGCATTAGTTGTGTACTAAAAACATGTTCATGACACAATTCCTTTTTAACAACTTGTCTGAAATTACAATTGCTTTATGTCTTGTTGATCTTACTTGCATCCATAATATTAAATAAGGAAGCAGCTCGAATGTGAGAGGAACAAGTAAGGCTGATAAAGAATTGTCACAATAATCCTTTTTGTTGAAAGGCTAAGGAATTCATTTCTCTGACAAAGACTTAAAGAGAACGGGCAATGCTTGATGATGGAGAAACTCACTTTGTACCTGAATGTAAGGTTTTCATAGCATTCAGGTAGTAATTATTATTATTATTACTTGCTAAGGTACAATACTAGTTGGAAAAACAGGATGCTATATTCCCAAGGGCTCCAAAAGGGAAAATAGCCCAGTGAGATAAGGAAATCAACTGCAAGAGAACTACTGTAATTAACAATTGAAATAAAATATTTTAAGAAGAGTAACAACATGAAAATAAATCTTTCATATATAAACTATTAAAACTTAAAAAAAATAAGAGGAAAAGAAATAAGATATAATAGGTTGCCCAAGTGTATTTTGAAGCGAGGCTAGTAGATGAAATAACAGGTTTCAACCGTATTTCTCAACCAGACAAGCAACAGTAGCAAATTGAGTGTCTTAAATGCACTGTTACTATTCATCACCGTTTTCAAGCTAATGTAAACCCCATGGGGGTTCGTGCTATCAGTGTACCTCGAGCAGCGATGTAAGAAGTAATGAAAAATTAAGATAAGATATTTTAAAATTATTAAAACAGGTAATTCATATATAGACTATAAAAAGACTTATGTCAGCCTGTTCAACATATAAAAAACATTTGCTGCAAGTTTGAACTTTTGAAGTTCTACCGATTCAACTTCCCGGTTAGGAAGATCCTTCTACAACTTGGTCACAGCTGGAATAAAACTTCTGGAATATTGTGTAGTATTGAGCCTCATGATGCAGAAGGCCTTACTATTGGATTTAATTGCATGCCTAGTATTACGAACAGGATGGAAGCTGCAGCATACGCTCAATCCCTAGCTATACCTCCATTCATACATAATTTCTTTCATTTTGCTGTCCATCCTCTCAACTTTTTCTTTTACAATGCATTTGCAGCAGGTTTCCCTGTTGCAAAGGAGTACTGAATTGGCTCCTAGGGCAAGGTGCTGCAATTCATAGTTTATGGACTATTAGAGTATTGTATGAAAATCTTCTCTCAATTGTTAGATCACACTATGGTTATTTATCCAACATTCTATATGATTCAGCAATAATTAGAAACAATAGAAAGGGTTCAAAGAGTATAATTTATTCATGGACTTTTAATAACTATATCATACATACATACATACATACATATACCAAGGCACTTCCCCCAATTTTGGGGGGTAGCCGACATCAACAAAGAAACAAAAACAAAAAGGGGACCTCTACTCTCAACGTTCCTCCCAGCCTAACAAGGGACTCAACCGAGTTCAGCTGGTACTGCTAGGGTGTCACAGCCCAACCTCCCACATTATCCACCACAGATGAAGCTTCATAATGCTGAATCCCCTACTGCTGCTACCTCCGCGGTCATTTAAGGCATCGGAGGCAGCAGCAGGGGCTACCGGAACTGCGTCACAATGGCTCGCCATTCATTCCTATATCTAGCACGCTCTCTTGCCTCGCTCACATCTATCCTCCTGTATGAAAACTTAAAAATATACCACAACAGACAAGTTTATAACCGTGTAGGAACAAGGTATGCTTTCAGGATCTATCATAGTTCATGATTAGAAGTAATGACGTATAACGGTAACGTCATAGGTCTCTAAGGTCGGAGCGACCAAGGAAATGTTGTCTTGAGGTTAAGGCACAATTGGAAAATCCACAGATACATTAATGCTCTGGTAATCTTCCATCAGGACGACATGGCCTTTGCCCAAAAATGATTAATATAGCATTAGTATTCATTTCTAAAAGTACTGTCGTACTTTAATTACATCTGAAGGCTCATCATTGTTATGCATTTTGTATTTATTTTCACTTTGCTTTTATGATATGGTTCTGCATTTCTATTATGTTCCAGGTTGTCACAGGCTGCACGTTTCCTGGCGGATACGATCTCATAATTGGCACGTCGGACAAAGGGAGCGATGCAAAGAGGTCTTCATTTCCTGTGTTCTCTCATGCATTACTTGTGTTTGGAGGTAAGGTTTTTTTTAATTTTGAAAAGCTTGTTAGTCTTTATTGTTTAAAATGTTACGAGGCCTATAAATAGCTATACACCCAGGTAGGAAATCCTATCTATCTTACATAAAACAACATTACTATAAGCAATGGTCTTCTGGCTCGAGATCAATAGGATGGCTCAGTGCAACCTTCAGAACTTCGTTGGGGCGAGGGGGCAGCTTGAAGATGGTCAGTAGGTCAAATGGGAGAAGGCAGGCAGGCAATCAATTGCCTTCTTGTAGCATCAAAGCCTATTCCTAAGTTCTTGGATGCACATCACTTAGTTTGTAACTCTCCCTGGCTTCTCAATCCATGGTTTGTGGAATTAAGAACTTCTGATGTTGATCTTGATGAAGGCTTGGTACCATAAAAGCATTATCATATAGAATGCAATGGGCAGACCTGCACTGATCAGCAAAGCTTGAAGTTCTGGGTTGGGGCCTTAAATTGAGAAAATAAGTTTCTAGGTACTACATGTAAGTTTATAAGTGATCTCAAAGTTGTTGGATGCAGTAGCTGTAGAGCTCTGACATCAATTATCTCCCTCTCAGACAACTATGTTAGTTACTTTTAGTTAGGGAAGTTTTGTTAGAAAAAAATAAAGTATAATCTTTCAAATACTCTACAGTTCTGTTGGGAAACAGTTTCCTAAGCATCTGCCTGTCAACTGAAAAGAATTATTTTCAATATTAAACTTACCCGATAATCATGTAGCTGTCAACTCCGTTGCCCGACAGAATTCTACGGGAGGGATACGCCAGCTATCACTATACTAGAAGGGGGTGTACTCACAAGCGCCACCTGTGGCCAGGTACTACAGTACTTGTTGTTGACGCCACCTCACTTTTTCCTCTGTCGTGCTTCCGGCAAGACGTTCTTGGATACGCCTATGATTTTGGAGTATTGTTCACGGTTTGGTGAAGTATTTCTCTAAAATTTGCAGCTATTCGCTATACTGGAAACTTCTATATTAGCTTAGTTAGCTTTTGGAATTAATTTGATTTTTTATGGTGACGAAGAGAGTATGAACTCTCTTTCACCTTTTTATGGCCGACCCTTCCCTTAGACGGAAGTGTTGGTGTCTAAGAGAGTATAGACTCTCTTTCTTAATTTTGCTTAACAAAAGTTATAGATTTATTTTATATCTCTCCGCCTCTTATAGGCCTCTTCGATTAACTTCCTTTTATTATAAACTTATTAAAATTAATTTTTATATTTGTTTATATTCGACCTTCCTAATAGTAGGCGGTCTTTTCTTGGTACCGAAGTTAATTAACATTGAGCCCGTCATTTCGGTTTTACCTGTTAACATATTATGCTATTTTAATGTCTTTGAAAGAATTTCTTTGATCGTCTCGTACTGTTTTCAAAGTTGAACTAACGTTTTGTTTTGTCTCTGCAGTTGTTGACGTTCAGAACGTTCAACTTGCGCTCTATCGTTACGATAGAGAAAGAATTTTCACGGTTTCACGTTGCAGTAAGAGTAACCGTGTCTAACGTTTTGTTCATTCTTTCTTAACTTAATGGTTTTAATCCTATAAAGGAACTTTTCATTTTGGGAAATATTTCAGTTTTTTCCTTTAACAATAATATGTTTTAACGATATATATGATTGGGCTCTTCTCTCAGGTTCTAAGTCAAGAAAGAGAGAGAGAGAGAGATAGAGACGGAGGGAGAAAGAGGAGGATAAACGTTTCATTCAAGCGAGTAACGTTGTTATCGTTTTTGCTCTTCTCCCTAGTCTCTTTAGGGGAAGAAGGTAAACGTTTCTAGAGTGATCTAGTGTTTAGTCTCTTTCCAGCCACTAAATTTAGGGGAGAAAACGCTGGTCTCAGGTCTCAAGACCTCTTAAACGTAAAGTCCAGACCTATGCCAGACGTACGAAGTTAGAGTTCAACCCGGATGCAGTCATTGGGTTAGCTCTGACTCTCCTCAGTCATCAGTTGTATGCACTCCGCCTAAGAGGAGTAAGGTTCTGCCGCAACAGATCTCTGCTGTTAAGGCTTTACCTCAGCAGACCTTAGTGTCTGCCGACCCCAAGTTGACTCTACTGCAGTCCATGCAGTCACAACTTTCGGTCTTGATGCGTGAGTGTCGGGCTGAGAAGGTTGCGCCTCCGCCTGCGCTCGCTCCGCCTGCGCTCGCTCCGCCTGCGCTCGCTCCGCCTGACCGCAGTACCGCCTGCCAGGCGTACGATGTTGAGCCACGTTATGAGTTTACTGATCCCAGTGGTGTGCAGCTCCCTCCGCCTTCCTTAAGGCAACCTCAGCAATGGGAACAGGAGGCTTATACCTCTCTTCCTCCGCTTCCACTTGCTGTTCCACCAGTGAGGCAACACTCGCTTGAGGTACAACAACCTCTCCCATCCATGAGTCAGTCTCCTCAGCTCTCGCTACAGCGAGCTCAACCCTCCTCAAGGCAAGCACCTCAACACCTTAGCCTTGCGCCTCAGGAGCCTCAACTTGCGAGTCTTTTACTGCGTTCTGCGCAGCCACTTCCTTTTCGCTCTCAGCTCACACCGCAGGAACCTCAACTCGTTCCTCAGGAACTTGCTACTGCGCATCCGCCAATCACTCAGCAAGCGCAACCCTTGAGTTCAGCCACTCATGCCAGGAGTCAGCCTCCTCCACCCATGCGCCTACCTTCTGCTACTTCCTTTGATCAGCCTTTGCAGACTGAGCCTCAGGTGTTCCCTCAACAGAGTCTTGAAGAGGAAACCACAACTATTGTTGTTCCAGCTCGTTCTGACTCTGCTGTTCAGCATACCTTACCTCCATTTTCAAACATTATGATAATGGAGGTTATTTGTATTACTTATAAAAATATACTGTATTTGTATTCCTTGCAATATATTTTTAACAATATCGCAAAATATGGCAAAAATATGAATCATGAGTTATGAATGTAAGGTAAATATTATGTTGATATTAAAACCCCATGCAAGCATGCATAAAGCACTCTAGCACTGGTCATGGAATTTCTGAGAAATGTTAAACGCCATGCACACGCTCTGCTTACCTTACAGCATGCTCTACATACAGCATGCTCTGCTTACAGCATGCTCTGCATACAACATGCTCTGCATACAGCATGCTCTGCATACAGCATGCTCTGCATACAACATGCTCTGCATACAGCATGCTCTGCATTCAGCATGCTCTGCATACAGCATGCTCTGCATTCAGCATGCTCTGCATACAACATGCTCTGCATACAGCATGCTCTGCATTCAGCATGCTCTGCATACAACATGCTCTACATACAGCATGCTCTGCATACAGCATGCTCTGCATACAACATGCTCTGCATACAGCATGCTCTGCATTCAGCATGCTCTGCATACAACATGCTCTGCATACAGCATGCTCTGCATTCAGCATGCTCTGCATACAACATGCTCTACATACAGCATGCTCTGCATACAGCATACTCTGCATACAACATGCTCTGCATACCTTACCGCATGCTTCTCAGTCACACATCTTTGGTTGTTGCCAACTCACTAGACTGTCAAGCAGTTTCATAACGTTGCCTTCTAGTCTGCTGCTTTTGCACCAGTGAAACCCTCACTGAGAGAACTTAGCTTTTCTAGGATATGGTCCCTGTAGATGAGAAAGTTCTTTTCTCCCTCCTTCTGATATTCCCTTGAGGACTCTGTCATTTGGAGGGAGCCTTTAGCTGCGTAGCCTCCTATGGACTTTTATTTAAGCATAACATGCTTCCAGGGAAGGTAATGGTTCCACTTCAGTCGCTAATCCCGTCTGTTACCACACCTGCTCCCATAGACCTTGAGCTGTGTTGCAAGACATGCAGTCCAAGCTTAGTCCTTGTTAGAGGATTTTTTGTTTACGGAGTCAATGTGTCACGGGGAGGACGTTCAACAACCAGCAGAAGTGACTTGTTGTGACGCAGTGCGGCAACCTCAGCAACCCGATAGGAGTTGTCTGTACGACCCAGACAGTCTAGACAGATTCGGGTTGTCACTGTACTTCCTCGCTTGCCCATGGTTGACAGTTCACAGACTGTGCAGCAGTACCATGATCTTGTGTCCGGCTCCGTCAGACGACTGGCTTTTAAGAGCTCCCACAAGTCGTCGCTGTCTGGAGATTTTCAAATGGACTATGGATCTAACCAAGGAACTGGGCCTCCTGGTCAATTTTGAGGAGTCTCAGCTCGTCCCATCCCAGACCATTGTCTCCTTGGGTATGGATCTTCAGAGTCGAGCTTTTCGGGCTTTTCCGTCGGCCCCAAGGATCTTCCAAGCCCTAGAATGCATCCAGAGCATGCTGAGAAGGAACCGATGCTCAGTCAGGTAGTGGATGAGTCTAACAGGGACACTTTCATCGCTGGCCCTGTTCATCGTGTTAGGGAGACTCCACCTCCCCCCCCCTTCTGTATCATCTAGCTGCTCACTGGATAAAGGACATGACGCTAGAGACGGTCTCAATTCCTGTTTCCGAAGAGAGGAGGTCTTCTCTCGCGTGGTGTAAGAACAGCTTTCTTCTCAAGGAAGTCTACCTTTGGCTGTTCAGAAACACGACCGCCGTCTCCTCTCGGACGCATCAGACACGGGCTGGGGTGCGACTTTGGACGGACAAGAATGCTCGGGAACATGGAATCAGGAGCAAAGGACACTTCACATCAATTGCAAGGAGTTGTTGGCGGTTATTCTGGCCTTGATAAACTTCAAGTCCCTCCAGCTTAACAAAGTGGTGGAGGTGGACTCTGACAACACCACAGCCCTGGCTTACATCTTCAAGCAGGGAGGGACTCTTTCGTGGAAGTTGTTCTAGATCGCAAGGGACCTACTCATCTGGTCTAAAGATCGAAAGCTAACTGGTAACGAGGTTCATTCAGGGTGGTATGAATGTCATGGCAGATCACCTCAGCCGGAAGGGTCAGGTCATCCCCACAGAGTGGACCCTTCTCAAGAATGTTTGCAGCAGACTTTGGGCCCTGTGGGGTCAGCCAACCATAGATCTGTTCGCTACCTCGATAACCTAGAGACTCCTGTTGTATTGTTCTCCGTTTCCAGACCCAGCAGCAGTTCACGTGGATGCTTTTCTGCTGGATTGGTTCCATCTCGACCTGTATGCATTCCCGCCGTTCAAGATTGTCAACAGGGTACTTCAGAAGTTCTCCTCTCACAAAGGGACACGGCTGACGTTGGTTGGCTCCGCTCTGGCCCGCGAGAGAATGGTTCTTAGAGGTACTGCAATGGCTGGTCGACATTCCCAGGACTCTTCCTCTAGGAGTGAACCTTCTAAGTCTACCTCACGTAAAGAAGGTACACCCAATCCTCCACGCTCTTCGTCTGACTGCCTTCAGACTTTCGAAAGACTCTCAAGAGCTAGGGGCTTTTCGAAGGAGGCAGCCAGAGCGATTGCCAAAGCAAGGAGAACATCCACTCTCAGAATCTATCAGTCTCAAGGGGAAGTCTTCCGTAGCTGGTACAAGACCAATGCAGTTTCCTCAACCAGTACCACTGTAACCCAGATTGCTGACTTCCTGTTATATCTAAGGAAAGTAAGATCCCTTTCAGCTCCTACGATCAAGGGTTACAGAAGTATGTTGGCAGCGGTTTTCCGCCACAGAGGCTTGGATCTTTCCACCAACAAAGATCTACAGGACCTCCCTAGGTCTTTTGAGACCTCAAAGGAACGTCGGTTGTCCACTCCAGGCTGGAATCTAGACGTGGTCCTAAGGTTCCTTATGTCATCAAGATTTGAACCTCTCCAATCAGCCTCTTTTTAGGACCTCACATTAAAAACTCTTTTCCTCGTGTGCTTGACAACAGCTAAAAGAGTAAGTGAGATCCACGCCTTCAGCAGGATCATTGTTTTCACATCTGAAACGGCTACATGTTCCTTGCAGCTCGGTTTTTGCTAAACGAGCTTCCTTCACGTCCTTGGCCTAAGTCGTTCGAGATCCCAAGCCTGTCCAACTTGGTGGGGAATGAACTGAAGAGAGTACTTTGCCCAGTTAGAGCTCTTAGGTACTATCTAAAAAGGTCTTAACCTTTACAAGGACAATCAGAAGCCTTATAGTGTGCTATCAAGAAACCTTCTTTTCCAAGTTCTAAGTACTCAGTTTCTTACTATTCAGGCTTCTGATTAGAGAAACACATTCTCATCTGAAGGAAGAAGACCTTGCTTTGCTGAAGGTAAGGACACATGAAGTGGGAGCTGTGGCTACTTCAGTGGCCTTCAAACAGAGCCATTCTCTGCAGAGTGTTATGGATGCAACCTATTGGAGAAGCAAGTCAGTGTTCGCATCATTCTATCTCAAAGATGTCCAGTCTCTTTACGAGTACTGCTACACCCTGGGACCATTCGTAGCAACGAATGCAGTAGTAGGCGGGGGCTCAGCCACTACATTCCCATAATCCCATAACCTTTTAACCTTTCTCTTGAATACTTTTTATGGGTTGTATGGTCGGCTAAGAAGCCTTCCACATCCTTGTTGATTTGGCGGGTGGTCAATTCTTTCTTGAGAAGCGCCGAGGTTAAAGGTTGTGAGGAGGTCCTTTAGTATGGGTTGCAGCCCTGTATACTTTAGCACCTTTGAGTTGATTCAGCCTTCCAAGAGGAACGCTGCGCTCAGTAAGGAAGACGATCTTATTAAAGGCAGAGTAACGGTTCAAGTCGACTTCCTTACCAGGTACTTATTATTTCATTGTTATTGTGGATAACTGATTATATGAAATACGGGATACTTAGCTATCCTTTAGTCTTGTACACTGGTTTTTCACCCACCCCCCTGGGTGTGAATCAGCTACATGATTATCGGGTAAGTTTAATATTGAAAAATGTTATTTTCATTAGTAAAATAAATTTTTGAATATACTTACCCGATAATCATGATTTAATTGACCCACCCTTCCTCCCCATAGAGAACCAGTGGACCGAGGAAAAAGTGAGGTGGCGTCAACAACAAGTACTGTAGTACCTGGCCACAGGTGGCGCTTGTGAGTACACCCCCTTCTAGTATAGTGATAGCTGGCGTATCCCTCCCGTAGAATTCTGTCGGGCAACGGAGTTGACAGCTACATGATTATCGGGTAAGTATATTCAAAAATTTATTTTACTAATGAAAATAACATTTTTCACTAATATTCAAACGTTGAAGTTATCACATAACTGACAAAGATCTGCTTATTTATAAAGTACAAGCATACAAGAGGATTTTTCATGCTAAATCTTTTGGCATTCAGACAGTTATTAGATATTATTTGCTTCCAGTTTCATCTAGGGAGTACCATTATTGTGTGTTAGAATGAGAGTAGACTCAAACTTGGGTGAGCAGCATTACCAGGTTATGCATAAGTAGGGAATCATTTTATTGATAACTATTGAAACTTGGAGAGAAATTTCTCACCACCACTGTAGTTATATTTTTCATCATTCATCGTGAGCTTAGATTTTATTAATTTAAAGACAGTTTCATTACATCTGTCGTATTCTAATTTTGTTAATCTGGACATGAGTGCACTCCACTTTTGCTGAAATTTTGTACCTTTTTAAATGAGTAGGGAACACGTTTCATGGTTTATCGAAGGATCATGTCTTCTCTTTAACAATGATCTTTAACCCTTTTACCCCCAAAGGACGTACTGGTACGTTTCACAAAACCCATCCCTTTACCCCCATGGATGTACCGGTACGTCCTTGCAAAAAATGCGATAACATTTTTTTTTTCATATTTTTGATAATTTTTTGAAAAAATTCAGGCATTTTCCAAGAGAATGAGACCAACCTGACCTCTCTATGACAAAAATTAAGGCTGTTAGAGCAATTTAAAAAAAATATACTGCAAAATGTGCTTGAAAAAAATAACCCCTTGGGGGTTAAGGGTTGGAAATTTCCAAAGAGCCTGGGGGTAAAAGGGTTAAGTGTATAAATTACTTTGCTTCTGACACGAACTAAAGCTGGCCGGGAAACGTGAATCTGTATCTGATTGCTCCGAGCGGTACTTGATGCAGGTGTTCACTAGCCTGTTACCATATGAAACCGAGCTCTGAACCCTTGATCGGGATGAAGAACACCGCTTTCTTTCTTATCCTTCCGACAGTTCCCTAGGGACAAGGAGATCAGGACCGATTTGAACACACTAATGGTCTTCGAGGCATCCCATCACGTACACTGTATCATCAGGAAGGCTTATAACCACCAACAATCCTTTACACAATGTGCCTGCATTCCGCTCAGTGCCACCCTCTTCTGTTCGCCATTCAGGAACTGAAGCAACTAGTGCTTCCAGGAACTGAAGCAACTAGTGCTTCCAACCAGAAGGATTTGCCTGAGTTGCCGAGCTTCCAGACACGGCACTAGCTGCTCACAAAAGAGGAAGAAGCCACCTATGAAGGCTGATCATTCAAAGTCATATAAGTATTTGTTCAACCTCGTCTCACGTACATGAGGGGCTGGTGCTGTACATCACCTTCCAACCAAACATGGGGAGGTAGGTCAATATGAAGTATAGTGCTGACACTCCTGTATACTTGTTCCTGTACTGGTCAGGATGAAGGCCACTGCCATTGCCCTTCACCTCCTTCAGAGGGTTTTAGAGACATTTTCACTCATGAGGACAATACCCTGTGCCTATTGAGTGAGAGGAGTTTGAATTTCATAAAACTGACCTTTTCCTCTACTTGGTTTCAAAGAAGAAACTGCACTGTATGATTACTAGACACTTCTAGAGATGTTTCAGTAGGAGTTATTAGGAGCTCATACTCCTGCTGCCATTGTGAGGTGTCATGCAAGACAAAGCACAAACTCTACAGATTGGGACATTGGCAGCTGCCATTGTCCTTCTTATGTGCTTTGACATTCCTGTGATGCTTCAGTGATGCCACGCAAAGAATGTCGAGAGAACTAGTGGCATGTTCTGGGAGCATTTTCACTTGGGAATTGAGTTCTGGTATGTTCTCTCCTTTAAGCAAGACTAGAGGTTCCATATCAGGAAGTTTACTTACCAGAGAATACATTTTGGTTCGTCTTTTACGTGTACACACGCCTGTATTAACTGCTCAGTCTTGTTCGGAACTGAACATGCGCACCCCTTATAGGAGGATAAGCTGTTCACTCCTTCTCTTCTCTCTTCAGAAAGTTCCAAAAACAACAATGCAGACCATCCCTTCCATATCACCATTGAACTTTTATATTTTTCATCACTGCTTGAGTGGCCCTTGCGCACTTAGTCACTAGAAACAATCTTCTACGCGCTGGTCCTACACCACACAGTTGGACTGGATTATGGTGAAAGAAGAATCTATAATCGGTCACATCACTGGCACGAACTACGTGATCTTCCCTTCATGAGCACCGATGTTTCCTTCTTCCCTTCATGTTTCATTACGGGAACGATTTGATTGCGTTCACTCCCCCAAGACAGGGTTCCTCACGCTTGGTCTGTATAATCGTAGTTGCAAACAGGAAACCATGTGATTTGAACCACACACTTGGAAACCACATGCTCAGAAGCCATGGGAATCACGCAACCAGAAGACACGTGATAAAAAATCACACGATCAGAACCTGCGCTTGTTCTTCAAATGACTGTGACTTTCGATTCTCCAAGGAACTTACCTTGACTGGAAGGTCTTCCTATTCAAGGTCCTAATAAAGGAAGAGCGATCGTATACATGTATGAACAAATCACAAATATTTCAAGCAATTTAAATTTTTCATAACTGTACAAAGCTGAGACGTTTACGTTTTACTTATTGCCTCAACCAACCCACAAGTCCTAGATGAAGGTCAAAGTGGCTACTCTGCAATCCCTGCAGTAACTACCGACACCTCGTTAAATTTTTAACAACCGAATTCCAGCTATACTGAAAACACACTCCTATTAAAGGACTGGTTTGTACAGTTAAGAGAAATACAAATGACTGAAAATGCAAGATGTTTAAATAATTTCTTTTCTGTTTAGGTTTGCTCTTGTCAGGAATTTGACACGTTAAATAGGCTGCTGAATTTTGTCAAAGTACAAGATGTTAGATTTCTAAATAGTAATAAAAAAAAGACCATGAGATGTTAAAAATAGACCATGAAATGTTATGGTATGTAAGAATATTGAAGCAGATCTTTTTGTAGTGAACTAATTCTGCCTTTTAAAAGATTGATTACTAGACTATAATTATAATCTGTAATTAATTATATACAGATTAATGTAATCTGTCGTTGGTTACAGAGTTAATGCACATCATAATGATTCCCCTGATTGAAATAAACACGAAAAGAGTTCTCTCATTTAATGTCTGTTTATCGATTACGTTGCAAAAAAAAAAAAAAACAATTGAGGTAAAAATATAAGTTACACATCCGATATAAAAACTCCAAAGAAATTATCTTTATTGAAATGTTTCGACACATTCAACATTCTCTTTGCTTCATAAAAAATCTCAAGTATGGACTCAAAATACAGTATTGTTAGTTTAAATAATTTTTATGGTTTCCATAACTTCAGGGTCAAAATTTTGTGGGGAAAATTTTCCAGAATTGATTACTCTGCGACTATTATCCTGGAAAAGTTTAGTTAATTGTCATTTTATTGATACATACATACATACATATACCAAGGCACTTCCCCCAATTTTGGGGGGTAGCCAACATCAACAAAGAAACAAAAACAAAAAGGGGACCTCTACTCTCTACGTTCCTCCCAGCCTAACAAGGGACTCAGCCGATTTCAGCTGGTACTGCTAGGGTGTCACAGCCCACCCTTCCACATTATCCACCACAGATGAAGCTTCATAATGCTGAATCCCCTACTGCTGCTACCTCCGCGGTCATCTAAGGCTTCGGAGGCAGCAGCAGGGCCTACCGGAACTGCGTCACAATCGCTCGCCATTCATTCCTATTTCTAGCACGCTCTCTTGCCTCGCTCACATCTATCCTCCTATCACCCAGAGCTTCCTTCTCTCCATCCATCCACCCAAACCCTGGCCTTCCTCTCGTACTTCTCGCATCAACTCTTGCATTCATCACCTTTAGCAGACAGCCATTTTCCATTCTCTCAACATGGCCAAACCACCTTAACACATTCATATCCACTCTAGCTGCTAACTCATTTCTTACAATATTATTTTCAGACAATCGCTCAACTATGTTATGAATAACCATTTGCGAAGAAGAAATAGCCAAAAATTTATATCATAAATAATAAGCTAATACTGTAGATAAGAAATATGTAGTCAACCCAGTTTGTACAACTGTCATGTAATCATTATATACTGTCATACCTTGAATGATCATCATCATCATATTATTATTATTACTATCTAAGCTGCAACCCTAGTTGGAAAAGCAGGATGCTAGAAGCTTAAGGGCTCCAACAGGGAAAATAGCCCAGTGAGGAAAGGAAATAAGGAAATAAACTACAAGAGAAGTTCAAGAACAATAACAACATTAAAATAAATCTTTCATATATACATACATACATATACTCTCTACGTTCCTCCAGCCTAACAAGGGACTCAACTGAGTTCAGCTGGTACTGCTAGGGTGCCACAGCCAACCCTCCCACATTATCCACCACAGATGAAGCTTCATAATGCTGAATCCCCTACTGCTGCTACATCCACGGTCATCTAAGGCATCGGAGGCAGCAGCAGGGCCTACCGGAACTGCGTCACAATCGCTCGCCATTCATTCCTATTTCTAGCACGCTCTCTTGCCTCTCTCACATCTATCCCCCTATCACCCAGAGCTTTCTTCACTCCATCCATCCACCCAAACCTTGGCCTTCCTCTTGTACTTCTCCCATCAACTCGGCGTCAATGACCTTAGATGTCAGGATGCCTGAAAACTTTAAATCATTCATTCATTCTCCCATCAACTCTTGCATTCATCACCTTCTTTAGCAGACAGCCATTTTCCATTCTCTCAACATGGCCAAACCACCTCAACACATTCATATATAAACTATAAAAACATAAAAATAACAAGGGGATAAAAACTTCAAAATAACAAGAAGAGAAACAAGATAGAATAGTGTGCTCAAGTGTACCTCAAGCAAGAGATCTCTAACCCAAGACAGGGAAAAACCATGGTACATCTATCCCTTGTACAGTAATACAAATTTTTTCCATTTGCATTTTAAACATGAATAAGCAAATAATAATAAACTTATTGTAGGATCAAATTCTGGTAAACTGCATATGATATGCACAGTGTAGGGCACGTAAAGAAATGATAAAAAAAGTTTAGGAACTCATGAATACATGTACAGCCTTGATGTTATAAATCTATTTTATTTTTCACTTCCATAAATATGCACAAATTTATTTTAGAAATTTATTTATTTACAAAATGTACAGTTTAGTTAAAGAACTACATACAATTCTATGCCATTTTGGGAATGCCACAAAAGTCTAGAGGGTACAAATGTTGCTCTTGGTTCCATTTCACATTTTTCAGCGTCTAAGTATAACAAGTTAAAATTCCATCGTATTGAATCAAAATTGTAGTCCTTCAGAAATTGCTGCTTATGACAGAAGGAAATATCCTCCAAGAAAATGTTATGACGAGTTATTTTGGCAGCTTTTGTATCTTGATGTTATGGTAAAAGCTGGTTGACTATTAAGGTACATGAAGAAAAAATAAACGGTATGATGGTAATGCGTTAGCCTAGCATTCGCATGACAGCAGATTGATCCCAGCCTGGGACAGGTGAGTTTAGTGGGGGAATTACATTGGGGGCGGGCTTGTCCGGCTAATGTTCTGTTGCACACCTCTTTGAATTCTGGAACTGAAACCAGACATCTTTAACTTTATACAATGTTGTTGCTACAGTGCAGCTACACCATCTGGCATAGTTAATCCTGTTGTCATCTGTTCATGTAACAAAAAGTGCTTTATAGAAAATCTATTCAGTTTCTATTGCAAATTTCAGTTTCTATCGTTGTTCCTTTGTTAGTTGCGCTACAAAATGTCAACATAAGTAGGTTGGCACATGTCATTGCTCCCTGGCGGAAAGTCATGAGCCTGAGAATGATTTTGACATGGGTCGAATCACCTGATGGTTAAGAAACATGTACAGTTTAAAGTCACTTACCAATCACCGAGTTATATAATCAGCTACGTGTGTGCTTACTATTGTGAGGAAGTTTTTTAAAGTACTATATGGTACAAGAAAAATGTGTATGTTAATCTCGGATTTGTTTCGCTATTGTCATGGAAGCATAGACGTGGACATATGAGCAAAGTGAGTTGAGCAATATTTTAGACATTTTGTTACTAGTTTAGTCATGTACTTTTTTTCTGTATTTGTTTATTTGGGTATTCATAGGTACTGCTTCCAGTTGAAATCACTTTCTCGAGGTGGTAAGAGATGAAACTCTGCTAATCTTCACCTGCCCTCTATCCCCTGATCAGGGCCTATCTTCAAAAGTTTTAGAGCTTAGAAACCATGGATTTAAGTGTTGCAAGATGAGTGACTTTTCCTGTTTCTTGACAGACCCTACCTTGTTTTGTCCAGCTGTTTTTAAGCATTACTCTTTCCTGGATAATATGCATTTCCTTGATAAGATGGTATGCACCTATGGTCACTTGAAAACATCAACTGGGTTTTCTTTTATGATTATATCAATCTGAAAAATTAGCTGTTCTTGGAGTTTCTCACAGTAGAATTGTAGCATTGACTTGCAGATTCTCCTCGCTTTTTGTTGGGCTTATGATCTGCCAATCAATTTGGACAATTTAGATTCTGTTCTTCCACATAAGCAAAGTACTTTAGGATGAAGCTATATAACATCACGGAGGTTCTTCCATTGATTTAGTTAATAACACATGGTATTATCTTCAGCCCACGTCCAAATTATGGCAGGCGATAATCAGTCTTCTGGAAGTGCTGAAAATACTATTTTTTTTTTTTTTGCAGTTGGCTCTGTTTTCTCGTATGCATTGTGTTGGAAAGCTGCCCCATTGTCACAATTTGTCCTGGATTCTAGTCACTAAGTATGTCCTGGAAAACCTTTGGTGGTGGGAAAATCAGTGGAGTATGTTTAAGGGAACCCCTTTGGTTCCACTGGATCAAACAAAGGCTAGGGTACTCACTTGTAAAACTTGTGAGCAAAGGACATCTGGTGAGAGAGGAACGATGTTAGAACATCTAAGCATTTCTGGCCATCTCATGTGGCTTTGTGTTGATGCCTATGAATGGCAAATAGCTACTGCACTATTTGCTACAGCCAAATACAGGTACTTGCATTGTGGATGCTGTAATTCAGATCTGGAATCACATGAATTTTTATGCTTTTCCCCGGTTCAACCCTCTGAGGCAGTGGCTTTAAAGTGCTTGAAGTTCAGCGAGCTATATGGCATACTTTGCTCCTTTTTTGTGTGGAGATTATTCAGCTTAAGTCTCAGAGAGTTACTCTTTGGTCACCACTATTGTTACTGCCGGTATATGACTTACCTTTACCAGAGCAAATAGGTACAATTTGTTGAGTTCATCAAATAGGTTTTTTCTCCACTTAAAGTCTCTGTTCCAAGTTTAGCCGCGTTCATTTACCTAATCAATGTTACGAAACTATTTCTCTTGGTCACTAAAGGATAAAGACCAGCCGTTTTTCTCCAGCGCTACTTGGATCTAGGGAATAATAGACAGAATGGTTGAAAATAGAAATATTTCTATCATTATACAGTACCAAAGCTAAATCCTACCTTTGAAATTTAACTATAGCTGGAAGAATTTATCAGGCAAAATAGCATGAAACATCAGAAATATTACTGATCAATTTCTTTATAAACAGCTATATTTCAAAGGTCGGGTTTAGCCTTGATACTGCACAACCTCGTCAGACCTTATGGACTCATGGGGGAATGCCTCGTTACTGGATTTGGCCTTCAAAACGATGGTTGCCATCAGTAAACATGTTGGTGAGATTCATTCTTTGTTGAACTAAGTGTGTCATTCCTGCAAATGGTCTTCTGTGTGCTTTTAGTTTGTTTCAGACGTCATAGCCAAGATTTAGTCCTCAGAACAAAGTGTCGGTCCTGTAAATGGTCTTCTGTGTGCCTTTTGTTTGCTTCAGACGTCATATCCAAGATTTAGTCCTCAGGGAAGCTTGGTCTGAAGCTTGGTTTATCTTTGGATTCCTTTGCTATTCCTTCTATGTTCATTCTGATTTTTAAGGAGAGTATATCTACTGCGTACACTTTCTGCTCCCATCTCTTGCTCAACTTTCTTCATATATGTTGTAAAACATATATGAAGCCCCCTGTGGCCGCGGGGGCATAAAAACAATTAGAATAGCGCCAACGTTATCCCTGCGTGTCGTAAGAGGCGACTAAAAGGGACCGGACGAGGGGGCTGGGAACCCCCTCTCCTGTATTTACAATCCTGTGAGACATCATCATAGAGATGGAACTGGGGGGAGAGTGACTGCTCCCTGCACTTTTGTTTCTTTTGTTTGATGTCGGCTACCCCTCAAAACTGGGGAAAATGCCTTGGTATATGTATGTATGTATGTATGTTGTAAAAAGATACAGTTTTGCGTTGGTTACAGTCAAGTATTTCCAGGGTTTAAAATTACATTCCGTTAGAGAACCCATCTCATCTCAAAGGTTATGATTTTGCCAAGTGGAATTTGGGTCATACAGCTCGACAATGGAACCAAACTTCACTTAGCACTAAGGTACGACTTGGGGAGAAAACCTCGCAGTTGTACTATCGCCTTGTCAGATGATGTGTGGTTCAAGCATGAGCAGTTTGGAATTAATCTTTTAAGATATATCAAGGCAGTGCAGCTAGTGAGCTGTTTGCACATAATAAGGCTATTTTTGAATAATAGGTTTGTAGAAAAAATATATTTTGTAAAAACCTAAGTTAAAATTGTTATTGAGTAATGGATCATGATATAATAGAATTACTATGGTTTACATATACAGTATAGAATACTGTATAACTGTATTCATTCTGAAGGGTATAACCATATGCCATTCCATATCTATATATATATATATAGATATGGAATGGCATATATATATATATATATATATATATATATATATATTTTTATATATATATATATATATATATATTTTTATATATATATATATATATATATATTTTTATATATATATATATATTTTTATATATATATATATATATATATTTTTATATATATATATATATTTTTATATATATATATATATATATATATATATTTTTATATATATATATATATATATATATATTTTTATATATATATATATATATATATATATATTTTTATATATATATATATATATATATATTTTTATATATATATATATATATATATATATTTTTATATATATATATATATATATATATTTTTATATATATATATATATATATATATTTTTATATATATATATATATATATATTTTTATATATATATATATATATATATATATATATTTTTATATATATATATATATATATATATTTTTATATATATATATATATATATATATTTTTATATATATATATATATATATATATTTTTATATATATATATATATATATATATATTTTTATATATATATATATATATATATATTTTTATATATATATATATATATATATATATTTTTATATATATATATATATATATATATTTTTATATATATATATATATATATTTATATATATATATATATATATATTTTTATATATATATATATATATTTTTATATATATATATATATATATATTTTTATATATATATATATATATATATATTTTTATATATATATATATATATATATTTTTATATATATATATATATATATATATATTTTTATATATATATATATATATATATTTTTATATATATATATATATATATATATATTTTTATATATATATATATATATATATATTTTTATATATATATATATATATATATATTTTTATATATATATATATATATATTTTTATATATATATATATATCTATATATTTTTATATATATATATATATATTTTTATATATATATATATATATATATTTTTATATATATATATATATATATATATATTTTTATATATATATATATATATACATACATACATACATATACCAAAGGCACTTCCCCAATTTTGGGGGGTAGCCGACATCAACAAGAAACAAAAACAAAAAAGGGGACCTCTACTCTCTACGTTCCTCCAGCCTAACCAGGGACTCAGCCGAGTTCAGCTGGTACTGCTAGGGTGCCACAGCCCAACCTCCCACATTTCCACCACAGATGAAGCTTCATACTGCTGAGTCCCCTACTGCTGCTACCTCCGCGGTCATCTAAGGCACCGGAGGAAGCAGCAGGGCCTACCGGAACTGCGTCACAATCACTCGCCATTCATTCCTATTTCTAGCACGCTCTCTTGCCTCTCTCACATCTATCCTCCTATCACCCAGAGCTTTCTTCACACCATCCATCCACCCAAACCTTGGCCTTCCTCTTGTACTTCTCCCATCAACTCTTGCATTCATCACCTTCTTTAGCAGACAGCCATTTTCCATTCTCTCAACATGGCCAAACCACCTCAACACATTCATATCCACTCTAGCCGCTAACTCATTTCTTACACCCGTTCTCTCCCTCACCACTTCGTTCCTAACCCTATCAACTCGAGATACACCAGCCATACTCCTTAGACACTTCATCTCAAACACATTCAATTTCTGTCTCTCCATCACTTTCATTCCCCACAACTCCGATCCATACATCACAGTTGGTACAATCACTTTCTCATATAGAACTCTCTTTACATTCATGCCCAACCCTCTATTTTTTACTACTCCCTTAACTGCCCCCAACACTTTGCAACCTTCATTGACTCTCTGACGTACATCTGCTTCCACTCCACCATTTGCTGCAACAACAGACCCCAAGTACTTAAACTGATCCACCTCCTCAAGTAACTCTCCATTCAACATGACATTCAACCTTGCACCACCTTCACTTCTCGTACATCTCATAACCTTACTCTTACCCACATTAACTCTCAACTTCCTTCTCTCACACACCCTTCCAAATTCTGTCACTAGTCGGTCAAGCTTCTCTTCTGTGTATGCTACCAGTACCGTATCATCCGCAAACAACAACTGATTTACCTCCCATTCATGGTCATTCTCGCCTACCAGTTTTAATCCTCGTCCAAGCACTCGAGCATTCACCTCTCTCACCACTCCATCAACATACAAGTTAAACAACCACGGCGACATCACACATCCCTGTCTCAGCCCCACTCTCACCGGAAACCAATCGCTCACTTCATTTCCTATTCTAACACATGCTTTACTACCTTTGTAGAAACTTTTCACTGCTTGCAACAACCTTCCACCAACTCCATATAACCTCATCACATTCCACATTGCTTCCCTATCAACTCTATCATATGCTTTCTCCAGATCCATAAACGCAACATACACCTCCTTACCTTTTGCTAAATATTTCTCGCATATCTGCCTAACTGTAAAAATCTGATTCATACAACCCCTACCTCTTCTAAAACCACCCTGTACTTCCAAGATTGCATTTTCTGTTTTATCCTTAATCCTATTAATCAGTACTCTACCATACACTTTTCCAACTACACTCAACAAACTAATACCTCTTGAATTACAACACTCATGCACATCTCCCTTACCCTTATATAGTGGTACAATACATGCACAGACCCAATCTACTGGTACCATTGACAACACAAAACACACATTAAACAATCTCACCAACCATTCAAGTACAGTCACACCCCCTTCCTTCAACATCTCAGCTTTCACACCATCCATACCAGATGCTTTTCCTACTCTCGTTTCATCTAGTGCTCTCCTCACTTCCTCTATTGTAATCTCTCTCTCATTCTCATCTCCCATCACTGGCACCTCAACACCTGGAACCGCAATTATATCTGCCTCCCTATCATCCTCAACATTCAGCAAACTTTCAAAATATTCCGCCCACCTTTTCCTTGCCTCCTCTCCTTTTAACAACCTTCCATTTCCATCTTTCACTGTCTCTTCAATTCTTGCGCCAGCCTTCCTTACTCTCTTCACTTCTTTCCAAAACTTCTTCTTATTCTCTTCATATGACTGACTCAGTCCCTGACCCCACCTCAAGTCAGCTGCCCTCTTTGCCTCACGTACCTTGCGCTTTACTTCCACCCTTTTCTCTCTATATTTTACATACTTCTCTATACTATTACTCTGCAGCCATTCTTCAAAAGCCCTCTTTTTCTCTTCCACTTTTACCTTCACTCCTTCATTCCACCATTCACTGCCCTTCCTCATGCTGCCTCCTACGACCTTCTTGCCACATACATCACTTGCAATCCCAACAAAATTTTCTTTTGCTAACTTCCACTCCTCCTCTAAATTACCAGTTTCTCTTACTCTCACCTCGTCATATGCCATTTTCAACCTTTCCTGATATTTACTTTTTACCCCCGGTTTTATTAGCTCTTCAACCCTCACTAGCTCCCTTTTACATCCACCTACTCTATTCCCCCACTCTTTTGCTACAACTAATTTTCCTTCCACCAAAAAATGATCAGACATACCGTTAGCCATACCCCTAAACACGTGCACGTCTTTCAATCTTCCAAACATTCTTTTCGTTATCAACACATAATCCATTAATACCCTTTCTACTACTCTTCCATTTGCCACTCTTACCCATGTATACTTATTTTTATCTTTCTTTTTAAAAAAGCTAGCACTTATTACCATCTCTTGTTCAACACACATATCTACCAGTCTCTCACCACTCTCATTTTCACCTGGTACGCCATACTTTCCAATGACACCTTCTACCTCTCCAGCGCCCACTCTAGCATTTAAGTCACCCATAACAACTACATAATTCCTTCTACCCAGTCCTTCTACACACCTAGTTAATTCATTCCAGAACTCATTCCGCTCTCCTTCACTTTTCTCACTACCTGGCCCATACGCACTGACAAACGCCCAACATTCCCTACCCAACTTAACCCTTACCCACATTAACCTAGATGATATCTCCTTCCATTCCACTACTTTACCTGTCATCCATTCACTCAGCAATAAAGCCACACCCTCTCTCGCTCTTCCCCTTTCAATCCCAGACACTCTACCAGACATTTCACCAAACATCACTTCACCCTTTCCTTTCATCTTTGTCTCACACAAGGCCAATACATCCATCCTTCTACTTCTAAACATACTTCCAATCTCACATCTTTTACTCTCTATCGTACTACATCCACGCACATTCAAACACCCCAAAACTAGAGTGCGGGGAGCAGTCACTCTCCCCCCAGCTCCATCTCTTTGATGATGTCTCACAGGAATTTCACTTCAGGAGAGGGGGTTCCCAGCCCCCTCGTCCCGTCCCTTTTAGTCGCCTCTTACGACACGCAGGGATAACGTTGGCGCTATTCTAATTGTTTTATGCCCCCGCGGCATATATATATATATATATATATATATATATATATATGTATATATATATATACAGTAGGTCAATATGAAAATGAATCTGTCGATATAAATAAGATTGATACTTTTGGGTAAAATTACTAGTATTGCATACAGTAATGTATTATATAGAGGTGACTCCCAGAGAAAGAAGTTTGATAGTTTAATGCATAAAGCAGTAAGGGAAGAAAATATGTGAATTGTAAGCTTTATATAAGGATTTTGAATGTTTCAGAACCATTCTAAATGATGGAGCATAAAATTATGATTTAGATTATGTACTATATTAAGAATTTTAAGGTTTGGGTGGATGAATGGAGTGAAGAAAGCTCTGGGTGATAGGAGGATAGATGTGAGAGAGGCAAGAGAGCGTGCTAGAAATAGAAATGAATGGCGAGCGATTGTGACGCAGTTCCGGTAGGCCCTGCTGCTTCCTCTGATGCCTTAGATGACCGCGAAGGTAGCAGCAGTAGGGGATTCAGCATTATGAAGCTTCATCTGTGGTGGATAATGGGGGAGGGTGGGCTGTGGCATCTTAGCAGTACCAGCTGAACTTGGTCGAGTCCCTTGTTAGGCTGGGAGGAACGTAGAGAGTAGAGGTCCCCTTTTTTGTTTTTGTTTCATTTGTTGATGTCGGCTACACCCCAAAATTGGGGGAAGTGCCTTGGTACATGTATGTATGTTAAGAATTTTGGGTTAAATTGATAATAACGAATAAAGGTGTGTAGCAAATACATACACCAACATTTTATTGTATGAAATTATCATGTTACTGTCAGTTATAAAGAATTATAAAAACTATTAATTTACAGGTGTTGAAGGGCTAGAGTCGGCAATTAAGGCGGATTCACAATTACGAGGGTCAGAACCGTCGGATCTTTTCCACTACTACGTCAACACTTGCTCCCGTCAACAGGTTCGCACCATTCGAACAGAAGAAGCGGTATTGATATCACTGTGTGTTTTACATGATAAATTCTCAGAAAGAGGTATTAAGGAGTAAATTTTGTATTGTTCAATGAAGAATATTTTAATATACAGGATTTTCCTTCACAAGAATCAGTGATACTACGTAGCCTTTCGTAACCATATTTTAATGTCTGTATTGCAAAAGCTGGCCATATAATAATAATACTGTACAGCTAGTGGTAGGCTGCTTAATGCACCTAATACTATTTTTTAGGAAGTTGATAAAGGACTGTTCATTGCAAATGTTCTATATTATTGTTAGTTTAAGTCGACCATTCTGAGCTGAAGTAAGTGATAGTTTGAGCATTGAGCTACTCTGGATGGAAAGGAGCCATAATCTTAGTTTCATCTGGCAAGTTATTCTTCTAACACAAGTAAAGACTGTTCTGTCGAGCCTTCAGAGGGAAACGTAGTCGGGAGTGAGTTCCAATATAAAAATATAATCCTATTTTACTTGTGGATATATATTAACAAAATTACAATTAGTTAATCTTTTATAATATGGAATATAACTCCATGAAAGTATTGGTTATCTAGTTACAGCATACAATCCAAACAATTTTTTTTAGCTGCTCAACTTCTAAAGGTGGTAGTTTTAAGAGTTTTATGGGATACAATACCAGTTGACTTGAAATGAACAATCGGACAAGCAGTACCTGTCCTTTTTATTGTAAAACTGATTCCAGTTTAATTGAATACAGTAGGGGATTCAGCGTTTGAAACTTCATTTGTGGTGGATAAGGGGGGGAGGGTGGGTTGTGGCACCCTAGCAGTACCAGCCAAACTTGGCTGAATCCCTCATCAGGCTGGGAGGAGTGGAGAGAAGAAAGGTCTCCTTTTGTTCCTTTGTCTGATGTTGGCTACTCCCATGGGAAGAGCGGAGAGAGGAAAGGATTCCATTTGTTCCTTTGTCTGATGCTGGCTACTCCCAAAATTGGGGGATGTGCCTTGATAAATAGATAGATAGATCAAGAGCCATGTAGCTGGTTGGAGGAGTCTGTAGTCAGCTTTCCTTAGGAGTGGAAGCATCACCTTCTTGTGAATGTAATTCTCCTTCGCCTTTTCTTTGAGGCTCACCTGTTGCTTTTCCAATTGGCGATGATGACCGGGATCTGAGAGAGATGCGGCTTTCTTTGGGCATCACTGGTGCTCCGTTGGAGGGAAAGGTTCTATAGTTAATTCTTTTTAGTGAGGCAGATTTGCAACGACTCGCAGGGGTGCCCTTTTAGCTCGGAAAAGTTTCCTGATCGCTGATTGGATGGACAAGATAATTCTAACCAATCAGATCGCAGGAAACTTTTCTGAGCTAAAAGGGCACCTCTGCGAGTCAGTGCAAATGCGCCTCATTAAAAAAAATTGAGTACAGTCGCCGCCAGGACAGGACTTTTGAGGCTTTCCCCGCTGTATCTTCCCCGTCTCCTGCTCCACCTGCAGAGGCGCTAGGTCCGTTGAAGTGGTCTCAGCTGCTGTTAAAAGGGTCTCTTCCTCAGCTACAAAGGAAGATGGAAAACAGATGATCTGAATACCATTTGGCATGTAGCTGTTTGCGAGTGATCAGGGTTGTGCCGAGCTTTGATATCTTCAACCAACTGTTGAGTAATGAGTGAAATGGGAAAATGAACTGAAAGGAGGAAGTGCCTAGAATTCCTAGGGATGTTAGAAGGCCTCCTCAAATGCTGCTGACGCACTGAGACTGGGGAGCAGAATGCTGGGAGTTTCTTGTCCAACTGAAGGGTGAAAACCTGAAGTAAGAAGCCTTATCGCCCCGCAGTAATAGCACGTTACCCTTGCACCAAGTCCCTCTCGATTGAGTATGTTGCTTGAACAGTCCTCCTCCTGCGTTGTTGACTTCCCAAGAGTTCACCTGCTTAGTAAGGACATGTGAAACGAGTTCCTCAGTTGACTTAAATCATGAAGGAAAGTACTGCTGTTCATCAACATTACTAAGTGCTTTACTAAACTCCTTTGAAAGTTTTGCATAGTAGCCATGCTGCATGCTTATCCTGTAGGTTGAAAAGAAGTTCGTTTCTTCAGAGGATCATATCCCCGATAGCGTGATACCATGCTCCGTCACACGAGTGCCTGTCCATGGCTAGTAAGGATCTTTACCGACAACTGTGCAAGCATGATGTGGCATCTCTTTGTTTGTATGAGTGCTGAGATCGTATTCAAGAAGTCACCTGTTCCAATTCCTGTTGCATGAACAAGTTGACTGACCTTAGCGTTGGTAATATCTCAGTGCATGGGAAGATATCATGTCTCTGAGCATGTGAAGATCTAGTTTATGTTATAGTCTTTGGGTGTCGGAAATTATTGAAAGATTCTAGTATGCAGGAAGAACTCGGAGCTGGGAGTGATGGGAAGGAACATAATGACAGGTATACCAGTTTCCTGGTGACTCGAAAGTGGCATCTGAAAAGTGCATAGAAGACCAAACCCGTAGTGATAGGTCACACCAAGACCTCTTATGTGGGGACGGAGCTTTGGGAGACTTTTGGCGATATGGAATGCTGGGATTGTGTATAATGTTGTGGGATTGGTCACCCAGGACAAGTATGTCAGTGTTCCCTATTAGTCAGCTGGGACAAGACTAATAATGTCATTATGTTCCTGGTGCTTGTTGATCATATGCTTCACTATACTCCTTATGCAAAGTTGTCGTCTCTGGAACTCTCCAAAGAGGGAAGGGGACAAGGGCAGTACTATCATCTTACAGGAGGATGCGCATTTAGTCTCATATGAAACTGAGCAATGATAGCATTCCTGTACCGCATACCGAAACGTATGCTCTGGGAAGGAAACATTCCTGATACAAAACAGAAAATGTTCCAGGATCGATTTCCATAGAGGATTCGTTCCCGGTATGTACTGTTGAAAATCTTGCTGTCCTTCGCAGGTTTGGCGTCAGTGAAGCATCTCAGGGTAGGAGAGGGACAAGGGCATCTGCCAAACATCCTGACCAGTACCATGTACTGAACTGTATTTTCAGCGAAGGAAGCGTTCCCGATAGGAAGAGGCAAGAACGTACTAGCATTGTCTTCTCAAGTGGATACATTCTCTGTATGCGATGTGGAGTTTCGATGATCATAAGAGCATTCCGAGCAGTCGTGTTAAGTCACCTGCTTAGACTCGAACATGAGGAGTAGTGGGAAGGTCCCATCTCGTTTGTTCTTGGAGTTTGGGGACCTCATGACGTAGAACAGCCTCGGGGCATAGGAAGATCTCAATAAATCAGTGCAGAATACTGAGAAGATGCAGGTGACAGTTACCCCGGGGCATGGAGACTGACAGTAACATGGATCCCAGGTGCGTGGAGGGTCAGACAGCGGGAGACCAGTGAGGAAGAGGTGTAGGACAAAAGTCTACCGATGTCATCATGCTATGTTCGTCAATCATAGACACCAACGTGGATCAAAGAGTTGAGAGTGCCAATGCTCCATCCCGCTATAGGACAACTTTCAGGACTTGTTCAAGAATGGCGGGACCTGGCACCGCACTGTCTTTCCCATGGGGAGAGAAACAGTAGGAGTCACTCAAACGCGACCCCTATTGATCAGTCTCCCTGAACATCCCCATGATGTCTACAACTTACTCTCTAAAAGTAGCAGTGAAAACTTATGAATATGAGACGGAGGAGAAGGAGTAACTTGAAGTTTGCCTTTTACCGATTCGTACGGATCAGTGACGACACACTTACGGGGGTTGAGACCACAGGAACTCGGTAAAGAGACAACATGCAGATGTTACATACTTAACACCTTTCTGGGATCAGGAAAAGACGGACACCTTTCCGAGATCAGGAAAAGACGGACACCTTTCCGGGATCAGGAAAAGACGGACACCTTTCCGGGATCAGGAAAAGACGGACACCTCTCCGGGATCAGGAAAAGACGGACACCTCTCCGGGATCAGGAAAAGACGGACACCTTTCCGGGATCAGGAAAAGACAGGTGGCCCCCTTCCCCTTCACACACGGCAACAACAAGAACTTCTTCCTCTGACTGAGCACATCGATATCTGAGTATTGCCAACCTCTTTAGGATTACATTGTTGTCACAAGGTCACACAAGCAGAGGAATAAACAGCATACGAGAATGCTGTCGAACACGAACAAGAATGTGGATATCAGCAGGTTTGCACAGAAAACAGTCACACAGTTACAGTTGTTTGGGCAAAACAGCAAATCCTCTTCCTTGATTTTCCTTGCATACGCCAATGAACCAAAATATATATAAAAAAAAAATCAAAAGATTAAAACAGCGAGTTGAGGGCGCATGAATAACATCTGTACTATCCAGACGCTAAAAACAAAGTTGGAACTTGGTGCTCTATTGGGTGGGCAGGGGCTTACTGCCACCCTCCAGCTAACTACCCCCCACCTCATTAAATTCTAACAGCCATGACCAGCTTCTCTGAAAACATACTCCTATTAAAAGACGAAGGATTCTATCCTTGTAGGATCAACTGATATCAAAATAAAATAAATTTTCAGCTAAAATATGAAAGAACTGAAAATAAAAATATGTAAGCAACTAAAAGCCATACTGTACATCACACACATCTCAGAGTAAAAATTATCAATTTTTTGACTGTTTGAGATGAGTTTCACAAAGCCCTTTGCAACTCCTTGAGCAGAGGCCTGAAAATTATGCATTGCTTTTTTAATGGTCAATCCATTCACATTGTATGATGACTGAAACATGTTACTATGGTTTCCTGTAAACTATCATTAGGGTATTTGCTTTTATTGAATTTTTCCAGTTTAGTGAGGTACTGTACTATATTTTTTTCATTTTACTGCAGTTAAACAAAAAATATTCTATGGATAAATTCATGAAAACCAAATTAGAAAATAAATTGTGAAATCATTTCATTCTTTAAAAAAATGTGGAAATTATGTGCAAACAAAGCATTTCACATCACATATACAATTTAAAATCACTATGAATTTCTTACTCCACCCAACCATACGAAAACTAATATGCTGATTTTAAGTGGATCTCTGCACTGAATTTTATTTTTAATACATTGTATTATCAGAGAATTAATTATGAAATAAGAGATACATCAACATGTCTAGTATGCCTCTAATAGGACGGACTCCTTTCTTGCAATAATTGCAGTACTGAGAGACTTGAGCATTTGAATTTCAAAACTACAGGTACGTAATTGATAATTAGTTATAATTTTGTACATGAATATACATATTGCCCTGAAAATAAAAACAATATATATTAATTTGTAATAATGCATTACTATAACAACAATAAACTTTTAATTACAAAGGTAACATCACAGAATAATTCAAACGGGGTGATACTTGTACATCTCCAGTGCAAACTGACTTAATGAGGATATTTGCACTGCCTGCAGAACACGTTTCTTACTTTAGGAGTCCACAACACCTGAAAATGAAAGGAGAGGAATATGTATATAAAAGAAAGAATTTTTCTAAATTACAAAAACTGTTATTTTTAATAATGTCAAAAAATAATTTAGCATCAAGACATGAATTTGACTAAAAATTCTGCTAATTCTTGCTATCTTGTGAAAAAAAAAATAGTTGTTCCTACACTAAATACAAACCCTCATTCTTTACTATAGGAGATATTCTAGCGCGAGCTGAAAAATACGGCAGAAAAACCTTAACAAGGTCGTTAACGACTGGGCCGGTAGTTATCCACCTGTTAGGGGTGGGGAACTAGCCGTCGCAGTGGTAACACCGCTGCTCCTGCTTTTGTTTGACTGGCAGACTAGCCTTTCTTTAGTGTGTTTTTTGATTAACTTTTTCTTTTCTTTCTTTATTAGATGTGATGTTCTTTAATATGAGGAAGTGTCCTGGGATTCCCCCGAAATCTTGTGGCACATTCATGTTCTTTAATATGAGGAAGTGTCCTGGGATTCCCCCGAAATCTTGTGGCACATTCATGTTCTTTAATATGAGGAAGTGTCCTGGGATTCCCCCGAAATCTTGTGGCACATTCATGTTCTTTAATATGAGGAAGTGTCCTGGGATTCCCCCGAAATCTTGTGGCACATTCATGTTCTTTAATATGAGGAAGTGTCCTGGGATTCCCCCGAAATCTTGTGGCACATTCATGTCACCACCGGAGGTGGATCCTCATTCCCTATGCCCTTCGTGTAGAGGTCATAGGTGTTCTAAAGGCTCCCCCTGCCAATTATGTAGAGAATGGTTGCCAACGCAGTGGGATAAGTTCATGAAGAGGAAGAAGAAGAAATCCAAGAAAGATTCGTTACCTCCAGGTTCGCCGTCGAAAGGTAAGGAGTCTCGGGCCTCCTCTTCAGCCTCTCGATCTCTTCCTTCAGACTCTTCCTTGCCTCCTTCCTCCGGGGGGAAGTCAAGGAAGAGCGGCACCATTGACTTAACTCCCATTCCCCCGGGTCAGGCGGATCAAGTTGCCCCTCCCAGTGGGACAGTTTCTTCCATCATCGGAAATAATTCTATAACTGCTTCTATTCCAGATAACGTATGAATGGTATGGCCTGCCCTTGGACTTCCTGGTTCTCCTTCGGTGGAAGTGTGGAACCAGTTCCTCGTGGGCACGGTTTTACCTCGGGTTCCTTCTGTTTTGGAACCTTCGGGAGTTCCGGACCTCGCTGACATCCCGTCAGTCCAATCAGCGGTCGCTGAAGTTTCAGCAGATGTAAGAACTTCAGCTCCCGCAGAACCTACTTCGCTCCGTTTTTGCGCTCCTACGAAACAATGTCGCAAGGGCGATCATCGGGATACCTCCCCCTTCTC
The DNA here is from genome assembly GCF_036898095.1 of Palaemon carinicauda. NCBI lineage: Eukaryota > Metazoa > Arthropoda > Malacostraca > Decapoda > Palaemonidae > Palaemon > Palaemon carinicauda. The sequence goes on from NC_090751.1 coordinate 1,272,817, forward strand.
CTCCTCCTCCTCTTCCTTATCGTATTCGTCGTCCTCGGAGGATAGGAGAGAGCGAGAGAGAAGAGGAAAAGAACAGCTCGCTCTCCTTCGCCCAGACATTCTCGTCGGAGAGAGAGGTGACATAGGAAGAGACGTCATCGTTCTAGCTCTTCCTCGCCTTCTGTCTCTTCACGAAATGGCTCGCCGAGAAGCGATAAGCACTCTCGCCATAAACATAAGAAGAGTACATCCTCGCGCCATCGTTCTGCTTCGCGATCGTCTTCTTCTCGCGAGGAATCATCTAGGCGCTATAAGAAGAAGAGCTCTACGATATATTCGCGCTCTTCGTCATGAGAGTTTTCTCATAAGCGCAATAAGCGCTCCCGTTGGGGTGATGTTAAATCTAAGGAAAGAGAGCGCTCTGACCGCGATTCCTCCCCTCACATTTTATCGGGAGGAGCTCAGAGCGCTCTAGGGAAGGGAGAAAGAACTCTTCTTCTCGTTGTCGCTTTATATCAATAGAGAGAGAGTGCTCCTGTCCTTCAACCTACCGATCACGCAAAACTCCGGATTTACCTGCATGGGGTCGTTCACCTCGCCCTCGCAGATCGGACAGAACAGCTCCCGTTCCCGTACTTTATAATGAGTTACGGAATATGAGCTTCACGAGAACTTCAGAAGAAGACACGGGTTCAACCCTTCTTCTCGTCGGCTGAGAACAGAGGAGAAAACTGATCAATGCAACCTCTTATTGAGACAGTACCGTTGATTCGGTCGCCTTCGCCTAGACCATCAACTTCCAGGCAAGATCGGGTGCGCGCGGCGCCATTGGCTACCGCCCAGCCTTCCCTAGGAATATCGGCAATGGAGTATGCTACTTCGCCGTTACCCTCAGACACTCGGGCTTCTATCACCCCCCCTCGCGAGGAATTAGCGTGACCGGAAGATTCCTCAGAAGAACAACCATCAAAAGATTTAGAGTCCGCCTATCTGAGGGCTCTATGAACGATGTGTAATATCTCAGGCCTCGGAGATTTACATCTGTCACCTCGACATACCGACGCTCCAGCCTTAAACAGACTATGTCGTCCTCCACCAAACCCTAAGACCAGAATCGAACTTCCCTGGTCTATTCACACTGCAGGCCCTCTGAGGAAGGTCTCGCAGGCCTTCTTGGGGGAAACGGGTTCCTTGAAGTCTCAAGGATCCCATAAACTTCTGCATTTTCCTTTTTCGAGGCAGAGGCGTTTTTATAAGGTCAGAGACGCCAACCCTTCTCCTCTGACACTGGATCCCCTCACAGCAAGGCTCATGCCTGGCTGCTCTGCAGAGAGACTCTCTTCTCTCCAAGTCTCTTTCACCGCCACAGAAGCCTCGGCAATGGAAGCAGCGTCAATGTCCCTTCTGGAGGCATTATCCTGGTTTGACACGTGGTCAGATACAGTCGGCTACCTAGCTAGTCACAAAGACCTTTCAAACCAAAACTCCATGCAGTCCCTACAAGAAGTCCTAGCAGCCGGGGCCAAAACAATGGACTTCCTAAATGCTACGGCTGCAACAATGTGGGGCAACTGGATTCTCAAAAGGAGGGAATCAGTAGTCTCCAGACTTCATAGGAGCATCGGTAAGACTGAAAAATCTGATTTGAGGAACTCAGATCTTCTGCAACCCTTCCTGTTTTCTAAGCAAGCGGTCTCCTCTGCCCAGGATACTTGGAGGAAAGAGACGCAGCACTCTGCGATGCTAAAGGCTGCTTCCTTTCGCCCAATGCAACAGCCTAATGTGAAAGCCACCACTGTTTAATCAGTTCGAGGTGAAGAGTTATAACTGGCTCGATCTCCAGCACCATACAGTGGTAGGCTGATAGGGGGTACTGTTCACGCTAACTTCTCATGCCGATACAGAACTCATGCATTGACTGGTTGGTTAACAATCATGACCCTGGTGTGACATGACCACTGTTTCATCAGTTGCATGTTAGTGATCGTATCTCCCGCACAAATATGGTTATTATTTACGCTAATCCTCAAGCAGCTGCAGAGCGTAGCCAGCAGAGCTAACATGCCGGCTGGTACAATCGTGAGCTTGGGGTAACAGCTACTACCACTGTCTACCTTCTAGCTGCTGTGGAGTTTGACCCTTACCTTTGGGGTCAATCAGTAAGGTAAGCTCCACACAATAGTGACTGATGCTTACACCAGTATGAGGTGATTGGTTCTCCTCGACCAACTCCAATTTCTGCTTCCAATTTTGAAAAGACAGAAAGAAGGAAAAATTGAAGAAGTTCAGGAAGGCCAATCACAAAAAAATCCTGCGGGACATTGAGGAATTTCTCCTCTCTTGAGAAAAGAAGACAGTTTTCACTCGGTACCTTATCGTGTGGATTAGAAAGGTAGGCCATGGGTCACGTACAGCTGCGCTGATCCAAGGAACTGGCAATTACTCAGACTGATCACAAAGGAGCACCGCCAGTCACCAATGGCTGACAGCTTATAGGGCTATGGCTAATATTCTATGACCTTTCACACAGGCTAACGGCATGTGGGGCAGTGGCCAGTCACCCAAGAGCCGACAGCCCTCAGGCCTGAGGCCTATCAATCGGGAGCAAACAGCCTGCAGGGCCACTACTGATCACATATGGCTGATAACCAACTTACCCCATATGGGGCTAAGAGCCAATTGGTCCCGCACAAGGCCAATCACAGCAAAGGCCAAGTGATCGAGGAGCTTGATTGCCCTCCTTCACCATTTACCTGGACGAGGGAGTATTGCTTCGGTCTCTGATGTCGTGCATCAGTACTGCTTCATCCACTGTGTGGTATCCCTCAAGTGCTCTGGTCTTTCAAGTAAGACCAGGGTCAAACCATCTGGCTTGGGTTTGAGGAAGGTGTGTGCCTTCTCCAAATCCCAGGAATGACCACAAGCAGCTTCTTCCTCCAAAAGGGATTGGACCCTGCTCTAATTATTCTTGTCCCTCCCAGGTTCAGGCCAGCTTGGCAGTTTGGAGGAAGAAGAATTGTGAGGAGCGATGTAAAGTTATATCCCCCACCCTCAGTCATGGGGATGCCTTGCCATGCACATTCCCTTATCCTTCCATCCAAATACACTCCATACTGTACCTATTTTCTAGGTTCCATCTCTGGACATGTGAAAAGAGGTAGGTCGATCCTGGATTTTTGCACTTCAACTTCTACAATCCTCTCTCGTCGGCTGATCATGAGTTGTGGCAGAGATGGAGCATGAATCTGTACTCCTCTTGGACGAAGCAACTGAACATGCTATGTTCAGTTGGAACTTAAGTCCATACTCAGCCTTCGGAGAGCAAGACTTCATGCTTTTGGAGATTCCAGGGAGTTGTTGTACATGAAGGCCTTCACTCATTCTGAAAAGGCCTCTTTTATTCCTCAGGTGTTCACAAAAGTGTCCAGCTGAGTGTTAAGCTTGGGACACTTGGAATTACTAATTCATTATTTCCAGGATGAGATTGAAACTACTCACTCTTATTACGATCTGAGGATAGCGATTGAAGAGAGTCTGATCTCATGCCCAAGCAAAGGACGAACACCTAGGAATGCTGTTTGACTGAATTTTTCCTTGTACTTGTATCACCAAACTCAAACAGGTAGTGCACCTGTTCCTGATCAGTAGGAATGAGCACTCATGATAGCAAGGAAGAACTGTAGAAAAAAGGAGAAGAGTGAGTTTGCTCTCTCTTCTTCCTTCTCTACCAATTCCTCCTTTATTATTATTATTATTATTATTATTATTTCTACTTGCTAAGCTACAACCCTAGCTGGAAAAGCAGAATGCTATAAGCCCAGGGGCTCCAACAGAGAAAATAGCTCAGTGAGGAAAGGAAACAAGGAAAAATAAAATATTTTAAGAAGAGTAACAGCATTAAAATAAATATCTCCTATATAAACTATAACACTTTAACAAAACAAGAGGAAGAGAAATAAGATGGAACAGTTTACCCGAGTGTACCCTCAAGCAAGAGAACTCTAACCCAAGAGAGTGGAAGACCATGGTAGAGAGGCTATGGCACTACCCCAGACTAGGGAACAATGGTTTGATTTGGAGTGTCCTTCTAGAAGAGCTGCTTACATAGCTAAATAGTCTCTTCTACCCTTAACAAGAGGAAAGTAACCACATTGCTGTAGTTAACCCCTTGCATGAAGAAAAACTGTTTGTTAATCTTAGCGTTGTCAGGTGTATGAGGAAAGAGGAGAATATGTAAAGAATAGGCCAGTCTATTTGGTGTGTGTGTGCAAGCAAAGGGAAAATTAACCGTAACCAGAGAGAAGGATCCAATTTAGTACTTTGTGGCCAGTCAAAAGATCCGATAAAACTCTAGCGGGAGTATCTTTCCCACTAATATTCCCTTTAGACACTTCTTAGAAGGAAGAAGCAGTAGTAGTTGTACAGGATGCCTCTTGCAATAGTTCCTCTAGAATTCTTGCTTATGGTTCTCTTCTTCGGGAGGGATTGACATATCTCGGCCTCTGATCATCACCTTAGAGGTCAGGTGGAGTTGTAAGCCAGGTGAGAGAGAGGATGCTCTTACCTTCATCATTCTTTACATGATACTGTATAGGAGAAATGTCCTTATCCTTAGGAAGCTGCTCTTCCTCTTCTGAAGGGAATATTGAGTCTCAACTGCTTGTCCAAGGATCAACAACCTTCACCATCCAGGTCGAGTGGAATAGGTTTGTCTCCCTTCCTGGTCTCTTACATGGAACCCTCCGAGATGACTCCAAGTCAAGTGGTGTCCTGTTTTGTTAGCTCTCAGGTAGGCTGTGAGAGAGAGACACTAGAATGGTGGATGAAAAGAATGTCTCTCTCCAGTCAGAGGACTTTTCAGCAGATCATGGATTACTGAAAAAGCTCCACAGTAAAGTTTCGATCCCTACCCCTTGGGGGAATGACTCATGCTTGAAGGGAGCTTTGGCAAGTATGGCCCTTATCTTGAGTGATCATGTGCATTTGCATTGGGTCTTTCCCTCAAAACTCCCTGGTCTCTGCTTTGGCAAGAAATTGGAGAAAAAGAGGCTTCTCGGTATTGAGTGGATAACCTCCTTCTCAAGGGAACTGTTCATGCTTGAAAGAAGTTTCGAGAATTCATGTCTATACAGCAGCTTAGAGCCTCATTCTCATGGTACTGGCGCAAGCGGCTACTGCTAATCTGAGGAGTTAATCAAAGGGATCTTTCCATCAAGACTGGATGTCTTCTCTGCATTGGCAAGATTAGGAGAGTTTCAAGCTTTTCATCATGTCAAACCTTTGAGGGATGGGGTTCTGTTGTGTTCACCATCTCACAAACTGTAAGTTGACATGAAGTTGCCTGGGGCCTCATCAGGGCACTGCAGTGCTATTTGAGTAAGACTTTTGGTCTGTGCATACTTCTGCAATCTCAAGGTAGAATTCTCAAGCCTAGCCCTGTCAATAGCCTTACTGTTTAAGCTGTTGGTGTACTAGGAGCTGAAGTTGTAGGACCACCCTTGCCTCTCTATACATTACAGACGTTACCCACAGATCCTTAGACCACTTTTCCTTTTCCTTGGGTCCTAAGGTGGCTGCTCAGTAGTTGTGTAACATTCTCAGCTCCTCATAGGACTTATTATGACTCCCATTGAAGGTAATACATGATTCTCCAGGAAAGCTAGAAAGAATGGTTCTTCTACCTCTTTCTTGTTCCCCTCTCAAGGTGATGCAGCAGCTTCAATCGTTACACGTTGGTCGGACATCTGATGCTGGTGAGTTTAATGATAAAGCACAGCACCTTTTTTGCAAGCTAAGTCTACCAAGATACAACTCCTCCATCCTCCTGGTAAGGGGAGGAAGGGTTGGTGTCTTAGTAGCACTGCTCTTGATACTCCTATTTTAATACTAACAATGATATCTCCCTGTTAGGGAAATAGGTTTTCCATGTCATAGTACTAGCTTCCTTTTAAGCCAGTAATGGCCCAGGTCTTAACAGCTTCTACATCCCTGTTATTAGCTGTTAGTTGTTGGAGTCATTTTTCTCGGAAGGATGATATGTCCAGTGAAGAAAAGAACCTTCCCATTATTTCAAAGGACAAAAGGTTTGTATATTCGTAGGAACAAGTAACAAAATAAAGTAATTTGTATTTTTCTTAGCTATTCAAATCTCAACCACCCCACTCAGTCTTAGTCTTAAGAACAAAAATGGACAATCGTTAAGCAACTTCCTTGTTAACGATTCAATGTACATTCCAACAATGCAACGGCGCTGAAGTTAGCCTTAATTTAAAATGACCTGAGTGTGGATAGCTAGGAAAAATACAAACCACTTTCAAAATACATTATCTTTCTTAGCAATCTAAAAGTTCTCTTGAGTCTTAACCCTTTTACCCCCAGGCTATTTGGAATTTTCCAACCCTTAACCCCCAGGGTTTTTTTTTTTCCCAGAACATTTTGCAGTATATTTTTTTTTAAATTGCTCTAACAGCCTTAATTTTTGTCATAGAGAGGTCAGGTTGGTCTCATTCTCATGGAAAATGCCTGAATTTTCCTTTTTGCAAGGACGTACCGGTACGTCCATGGGGGTAAAGGGATGGCTTTTGTGAAACGTACCAGTACGTCCTTTAGGGGTAAAAGGGTTAATAAATATGATAATATATGAAAAAAAGGGTATTCAAACCTGATATTGTTTCACTGACTGTTCCACAATGCTGAAGGGCATTTCTGTTCGTACATGACTGGAACTTTTGCACCTGAAATAAAAAAACAAAATACAATCTGCCAAGAAAATTCCGATAATTTATCAACCCTAATCATTTGATTTTCCTTGTATTAACAGAAAAATAATTCAACATATTTACTCTTACTAGAAATTTCCATTACAGTTTTTGGAGTAGGCGTGCAGAAATGCATTTAATAGTTTTAGAAATAAACTACTACAGAACTGCGCTGTACTTTCAGCTAAAGACATTTTGCAAAACTAAAAATTTATATTGAATAAATACAAGACAGATAAAAATTTTAAATACTTTACTGTAGAACAGTAGCATATGCTACCAAGACAAGGAAAATTTTTATAACTGGTACTTTACTCTTAAATAGATAGCAATGCATTAATATATAGTATTTTTTCAAATAATTAAGACGCTATTTATTCCACAAACTCAACTATTGTAATCATCTAACTAGAATATTAATATTCACTTGAATGAGGATGAAAAACCTAGTGTAGGATGTCTAGACATATGTAACTTTTAAAATAACTTTTTCTCCAATTCTTATTTATTTTAGTAGCACTCTGTGCTAGGGCTGAACAACACAGGCCATACGCTGTACAATTGTGTTCCAAGAACAATAATCAACATCGAGCAAATGCTGTGTTAAGCCTTTTACCCCCAAGCTATTTGGAACTTTCCAACCCTTAACCCCCAGGCGTTTTCTTCTTCAAGCACATTTTGCAATATATTTTTTTTTTTCAAATTGCTCTAACAGCCTTAATTTTCGTCATAGAGAGGTCAGGTTGGTCTCATTATTTTGGAAAATGCCTGAAGTTTCTCATAAAGTTATCAAAAATATGCTAAAAAATGTAAATAGCAGATTTTTGCAAGGACGTACCAGTACGTCCATGGGGGTAAAGGGATGAGTTTTGTGAAACGTACCAGTACGTCCATTGGGGGTAAAAGGGTTAAAAGATGCTGTCAGGGCGGAAGTAATGTGTACCAATTTTTTGCCAAAATTTGTATATAGACTTTCATTGCCTAGAAGCTGCTTCAACAACTAATAAACAATAATGTATAAAGTTCTGGCCCTTTAGTAATCATGGACAGTGTACCAATCCTGGAAAACCAAGGTTGATTTGACAAAATGAATCTTAGCAGAATTTCCTACTAAAAGACTCAAGTTTACTCAGTTGCTGACATAAATTATAAGGAACTAAAGCTAACAACAGGTGAAGATAGACCAGCGAATGAATTCCTATTTCATGATAGCTGGGTGAGTTTGATTCAGGTTAACAGTGAAAATAATGCAATATGAAATTCAATGTCTGTAAAGGATTCAAGGTGAAATATGTTGTCCTAAGTTAAACTATATTATAATCTGGGAATCTTGATTATTTCAATAAGCTGTCTTCCCATAGATAAGGATAAACCTATCTCAACAAAGAGTTAGAATACTAGATTGGGAACAGAAATATTTCTGGGCTCAACCTGTGTCGCTCCGTGAAATGCTCCTTAAAGCACCATTTCTAAGGTATAAATACTGCTAAATATACCAGAGAAAAAAAGTTGCATGGAATGCCAGGAATATACCCAGCTCGCTCACCCCTAAAGGGTGTCGGTATTAAAACTGGGGGCGAGTGAAACCACTACCAGAGGTCCCTTTCCAATTAGACTTCTCCCTCCTCAAAATCCCCCGTTACTACGAGGTGTCGTTCACTACAGCTACTGGCCCCACCCCCCACCACCACTATATCTTTTTTCCCCGTACGTGATATGCACAGCTGATCTAATCAGTTAACTCAATATCACAGTTTTTACAGACCAATAGGAACAGTACTTTCATGTTCCATGTAGCTTGAAGAGTGTTAGCAAACAAAGTAAAGCAGTCTTTGAAAATAGGATGCAAAGTAGTGTGTAGAAACAATGAATTACCTACTTACAGTACAGTAAAACCGAGTTAATGGCTGTTAAAAAAATATAATATAAAAACACTAATAAAACAATGCATCTCTTGCAAAAAATAAAAATCAATGAACCTAAACATAGTGCTGTGTAAGTCTTCGCGCAGATAAAAAATACCCGAGTAATATACATTTACAACAGCTTAGAAATGTAAAAAAAAAAACATGTTTGAATAAAAAAATATAAAGAGCTTACCTTGGCTATCTATAGAAGGTGCCACATACTGGTTTGGAATGTTGCAGAGTTGCTGCATGTTTGTTGCTGTAGCGTTTGTACTTGCTGCTTGTGAATGACAGACAGAAGAAGACTTGGATAACCAGTCTTGTGGTGTGTGTACTCTTTGGTGTGGGAAACTCTGAGACTGTTCTAAGAGATTAGAGCAATGATGATACAGCTGGTCTTCCAGAGACTTGGGCTGTCTCTGTAATTTAATGTCAAACTCGGGTATTGATGAGCAATGCGATTGATTGGGGTATGGAGCCGTGTAATCGGGGGGATATGTAACGTGATGAGGAACTGTACGAGGTGCTTGTAAATTTTTGTTTTGCTTGTCGAGGTCATCGCCTGGCTCGATATACTTATCGTACATCTGACCTTGGTTGTGGTGAGATGAGGGATGACTGGAAGCATTGGTACTCTTAGATACGATTTGACATTGATAAGCATTTGCCGTTGATTGCGTGATTGTATTTACACTGTAAGTATTTTGCGCATGATATCTTTGACTGTGGGTCACCGAGGACCCTCTGCCGTCAAATTCAGTTTTACTGCACAGCCTGCAATTTTGATTACTCCTATTCAATAGGAAATTACTTTCATTACCAGTTGTTGGGCAATGCCTATATGCAGCATTACTTTCAACTTTTGAATGATGGTGAAGATGCATATTACATGTACTTGATGTGGAATGACAATTTTCGGATGTATGAATGCTATGAAATTCTTTGTTTGTATTTTGTGGGTGATAATTGAGCTTTTCATTTGAAAGTGTTACGGATGAGCACAAAAAGGGTTGAACTGTTTCAGGACTAAGTTGAGGTAAAGGTATTGAGTCTTGGGGGCTGTAACTCTGATGGTAAACGTCTGCTTTTGGCTTACATATAGTAGAGTTACTGTGCATTTTTGTTGGGAGGGTGCATAGTTCTTCAGTTGAGGTGCGTTTTCGAGGAATGTTCGATGTCTTGTGCTTCCTTTCCTTTTTAAAGCACTCCTCCATGGTAATAAGCTCCGAAAGCTCTGAGAAACTGCAGTCTTCGGGTTCTTTTTTAAGCGAACAAGATTCCGTTTTAAACTCTTGACTGGCTCTTTTTGGAACCTTTGATCTCTTGCTTATTCTAAATTCAGAAGAGGATTTAACTGTGGGATCTACCTCTTCAATCATTTTCTGCAGGGTTTTAGGATCTGTGAGATGCTCAACCATTGACAACATTTCAGGGGGCATCTGGAAAAAGATGAAACCATATCATTCTAAGAGGTACTTTCCCTATTTCTTACAAGTATAAATTTTTACCCCATAATTAAACAAACTTAGAAATCAATGTCAGTAATGTATACATACAGTGAAGCAAGCAAAATGAAATTCCATTTTAAAGTGATTCTAAATAGAAGAGTAATATAAAAGAAAACAAAATAAATTTTAAAATGGATTTGTACTTTTCCTAGCCATACAAACACGAGTCCTTTTAAAAAAGGATATATCTCCAGTAGTGCTGGAAAGGTGAAAGGCCATTGAACTATGTCCCGAGGATAAGGACCATCCCACCCCGGGACTTAATACCCTGGCCTGGCAAGATTGCTCAAAGCTCTCTTTAAGCATGGACCATTCCCCCTGAAAAGAAGGGGTCTAACTCTACCGAGAAGCTTCTTCAGCACACAGGGCCAGGCAACACTCGGTCTAAATCGGGTAATTCCCTCGTTAGGTAGAGAAACTATGATAAAGCAAGACAAGTTACACTCCAAATATCATCATCTTCCTGATCGGAAGAGCGAGAAAAATCTCCAGTAGATGGGTACACAACACATGGTACAGTATTTCAAAGGTTTGTATCCTCATGAGAAGAAAATTCACTCCACAACATACTTACCTTACAGTGCGCTTATCCTCTCAAGCAAGGGCTCTCACTAAAATGAAAAAGCCAATACTTATAAATGAACAAAGAAAAGATCCAACAGCCGAGAGAGAAGCGAGACGATCCGTCTGTGGTCATTGCTACCAAAGACAAAAGTGGCTATTTTGTGACAGGCAGCGGGTGGATGGGGCTTCCCCCTCACGCCACCTGTTGTTAACCAACTACCTATACCTCGTTAACAATTTATGGCCATTCAAGCGGCGCTGAATACATACAATCGTACAGTCTCCCTATTTAAAAGGATGGTAGGTTTGAATACTGTATGTGGAGGAACAAATGACATTAAAACAATGTGAAGCTTTAAGATTCTGAAAGATGAATTGCATACTAATGCCCCTGTATATGAATATGAGTATATTTACGTAAATTGTTTAGTTTTTAATAAATGTACTAATACTTGAAGTGAATCTCTCTACTTGTTTGTCAGTATCAAACTAATGTCCACCATGTTCTTTCATGGGATGTGGGTACTGTATAGCCTTACTATTATATACCTATTGTATAGCTGTTCAATTCTGTTTTACTAATTCTCCATAAAACTTTAGCCACAGTTTTATCCATATTAATAACGAACATATTGGTAAAGTAAGAGCCTTGTCATGCAAGTACATTTGCTGATGTCCTGCCTTCCAAGTTAGCTCAAAGAAGCGAGTATTAGCGAGAAAACTTTAGTCGCCCATACTCGTCCTCTAGCGACGACTAAGGATATCTCATTACAGTTTTGTAATGATCAGAGTTGCAGATAGGCTGTGACATCCATAAGAGAAATATGAGTGTGGTCCTTATCGGCTGAAGGTAAATAGATGATAGGATTCAAGAATTGATCTGCAATGCTTATTAGTAATACCAGACAAAAAGTTGAATTTTCTTACTGTACTTTATATAAAGACAACAATAAAGTATTTGCAGCTGGGGTTATAATAAGCTCCATTACTGTAGTAGAATTATATTATTATTATTTGCTAAGCTACAACCCTAGTTGGAAAAGCAGGATGCTATAAGCCCAGGGGCTCCAACAGGGAAAATACCTCAGTGAGGAAAGGAAACAAGGAAAAACAAAATATTTTAAGAACAATAACATTAACATAAATATTTCCTAAGTAAACTATAAAAACTTTAACAAAACAGGAGGAAGAGTGATTAGATAGAATACTGTGTCCGAGTGTACCCTCAAGCAAGAGAACTCTAACCCAAGGCAGTGGAAGACCATGGTACAGAGGTTATGGCACTACCCAAGACTAGAAAACTATGGTTTGATTTTCGAGTGTCCTTCTAGAAGAGCTGCCATAGCTAAAAATAGTTTACTAAGACCTCGGAGTAACGTTTATAGAATAAGAATTTACTCAAAGGGCTTGTTCTTAAATTAGATAAAAATATACCAAAGTAGTTTTCAAACGAGCAATTGGATACGAGAATACAGAAAATGAAAAATAAATGTAGCTGGGTCCCAAGGTACACTGAGCTCATTATGAAGTATACGATGCTAGGCAAAATGAGCCCTCAAGGAATTCAATATCAGAAGAAAGTGGTACTGAAGGATTTAAAATATGAAGTAAGGAAGCACACAAAAAAGGGCATATAGCATCCTATTATTATTTTATCAAAGAAATCTTAATCAAAAAGATAATACGGCTTTGAGCTTGGGTACACTTGGGCATACCATTTTATCTTATTTCTCTCCTTTTTTTTTTTTTTTTTTTAAGAATCTATAGTTTATATATGAAACCTCTAATTTATTGTTGTTACTTTTCTTGGAATATTTCATCCTAATTGTTCATTACTTCTCTTGTGGTTTATTTATTTCTTTGTTTCCTTTCCTCACTGGGCCATTTTCCCCGATGGAGCCCTTGGGCTTATAGCATCTTACTTTTCCAACTATGGTTGTAGCTTGGCTTGTAATAATATCTCAATGACAATGTGATTGAAATATTCTAGTCTATTTGTTCATTACTTCTCTTGTGGTTTATTTACTTCCTTGTTTCCTTTCCTCACTGGGCCATTTTCCCAGTTGGAGCCCTTGGGCTTATAGCATCCTACTTTTCCAACTATGGTTGTAGTTTAGCTTGTAATAATATCTCAATGACAATGTGAGAGAATGATTACACAATACATTCAAAGACAAAACAAAATCTGATTGGGGATATCTTTAAAACTAGTTGAAGAGAAAGAGGTTATCACAGTCGGCTTACCGAAGAAGTAACGGAGATTAGGTGTTCCTCGCTATTCTGACTGACAATTATTGGGAGAAGTTTCCGTCTCTGATTTCTGATCTCGTCCTTGGCCTCCTTATTGCTGGGGAAAGAATGAATTAAATTAAGATTTGTCTTTTTAAAAAGGTTTTGCAACCTTTACATTCTGCTACAGCAAAGTTGGTTTGTCTTTAGAAAATTAATTTTGTCTTGTACAGTACTTTACTGTATTATGGTAATAGACCTACGCATACTGGATATGGGTGTACTATTCCTTTACATAATACTATCTATGATTACAAAAATTAATATCTTGATTTATATATTAATAATAATGTTGGTATTACTGTAGTGTGATGAATTACAACCCACGAAACTAAATGAAGCAGTTTATGGAAAAATATTGCATAGTAAAGAGTTATTTACGTATAACTATTCATGAAATTATCCACAAAATATACATTGTTATTAAAGCCTTGACTTGAAAGGAAGAAATAAACTGAAGACAGGCTAACAATTCACCAGTACTAAGCACATTCCAGTTACCATCAATACAGTACATATTATGCAAGTGAAAAATATCTTTCATTATCTTCTGATATACAGTAAATAATACATACATACATACATATACCAAGGCACTTCCCCCAATTTTGGGGGGTAGCCGACATCAACAAGAAACATAAACAAAAAGGGGACCTCTACTCTCTACGTTCCTCCCAGCCTAACAAGGGACTCAACCGAGTTCAGCTGGTACTGCTAGGGTGTCACAGCCCACCCTCCCACATTATCCACCACAGATGAAGCTTCATAATGCTGAATCCCCTACTGCTGCTACCTCCGCGGTCATCTAAGGCATCGGAGGCAGCAGCAGGGCCTACCGGAACTGCGTCACAATCGCTCGCCATTCACTCCTATTTCTAGCACGCTCTCTTGCCTCGCTCACATCTATCCTCCTATCACCCAGAGCTTCATCAAAAAAGAACTGAAACCATTTCATTTTCATCCCCAAGGTAAACTGTAAATACTACATTGACAGTCTTGAAAGGCTTCATTAGGAAAAATAACCTTCTCTTGCCTTCGTCCATTTCATTTGAAATATTTACCTGACGACTGTATTGATGCAAACAAACGTTTCCGCCTGGGCCGTCTCCTTGTTGAGCTCGATATAACCCCGGCTCCTGAGGGTAACGAGAGATCCTCCCTTGCACTTCAGTCTGTAGGACACCAGACCTTGGCCTTGCGTGCTTGTGAACACTAAGGAAGAAAATACGATGCATTTTGTGTGATTGCGATTATTAACCCTTTTTCCCCCAAAGGACGTACTGGTACGTTTCACAAAACTCATCCCTTTACCCCCATGGATGTACCGGTATTTCCTTGCATAAAAATGCTATTTAAATTTATTTTTGCATATTTTTGATAATTTTTTGAGAAACTTCAGGCATTTTCCAAGAGAATGAGACCAACCTGACCTCTCTATGTAAAAAATTAAGGCTGTTAGAGCAATTTAAAAAATATATACTGCAAAATGTGCTTGAAAAAAAATAACCCCATGGGGGTTAAGGGTTGGAAATTTCCAAATAGCCTGGGGGTAAAAGGGTCAAAGATTTTTAGTGGGATAAAAAAATGTAAATACACATACAGTTCTTATAAACCTAAATAAAATATTTATTTCTCATAATTACAAATTGTTCTCTTACTAGAGATCTGGGTATGGTGTACTCCACAATCTCGTTCCCCTTTTCCCTTAAACAGGTGTTGTGAAAGTTTTTAGCAGCTAAAGTATGAATGTGGCAGTAACTGGTGTGTTGTTTTTATGTGGACCCACCTGTTAGAGAAATGGCAGATTGTTTAAAAAAATATATATGTGTGACTGTTTTTGCCCATACATACATACAGTAGTACAGTACACACATATATATACAATTTATACACATTATAGGAAACAAAAGACTTACTTAGTTTATGAGCCACCATTGACCACACCATATCTTCCGAATGCATATACTTGAACGCAGATGTCCCTATCACTTCCGTTGGCATAAGGCCCGTGACGAACGATATTCTGAAATCGGCAAAGAAAGTAATTGTGTAAATAAACCTTTCACAATGTTTACATAAAAACGTGTGAATGCGAGAATATATCTTGTTTATCTCCCAAAATACGCAAAAAAAAAAAAAGTAATTGTATAAATAAACCTTTCACAAAGTTTACAATACCGTAAATATGTGTGAATATGAGATCTTGTTTGACTATCTCCCATAGGATCTGTATTAGTGCATATTTTTTTGTGGATCATCAGCATCCAAATTCAGTTGTGCTGTATAAAATTTTCAAACTGCTAATGATATCCATTCACCCCTTCATGAAAATCCCGAGGAAAGATCTAAATCTTCAAAATCCATTAATACTACTTGCATTTGTTTTGCATCATTTATATTAGCTGGTCTGACCAAAAAAGGGATTTTGACGAAGGAAAAATCTATTTCTGGGCGAGGGACCTGTGTCGCTCCGTGAAATGCTCCTTATAGCATCATTTCAAAGGTATAAATACTGCTAAATATACCAGAGAAAAAAGTTGCATGGAATGCCAGGAATATACCCAGCTCGCTCACTCCTAAAAGGTGTCGGTATTAAAACTGGGGCCAGTGATACCACTACCAGAGATCCCTTTCCAATTAGATTTTTTTATGTGGGAATATATTCATCTGTTTATTGAATAATCTTTAATAATTTAGCTTTGTCTACCTTGATGGTTATGTTTTCTTGTCAATTGATCTGTCCACTTGTCTATCTATCTTCTAAGATGATTACGCTAAATTAAACTAAATATATTTTGATGTAGCTTGGTGAAGATATTTATTCAATGAACCTTATATAAATTACTTTTTGGAAAAAGTGCCTGATTAAGTTGGAGGTCAGGATTTAAGATATTTTGTAGTTAGAATGTGTCACAGTCAGTTACCATTTTTGGAATCCTTTTAATACTGAAAAATCATAATAAAAAACCCTAATATTAGTGTTCAAGTTTGACCTCTAAATATCAAAGGCCGAGGTTACAGATCTGTTACCAGTTTTTGTGATATTTCCAAAATAGTAGATAATGGCTATGGCTTAATCAATTCGGCTTTAAGAGCTTTTGGTAAAGGTATGCTTTCGACTAAGTAATTTTGTCTTACTTGCATAACTATAAACATTCTATTCATTGGGAGCT
Source organism: Palaemon carinicauda (assembly GCF_036898095.1). Lineage (NCBI taxonomy): Eukaryota > Metazoa > Arthropoda > Malacostraca > Decapoda > Palaemonidae > Palaemon > Palaemon carinicauda. Next base: position 1,288,995 of record NC_090751.1, read on the forward strand.
TGCTATGATATTAGTTAATGACCTGTAAAGATTTACTAGGTGCTCTTTTCTTTGTATATTTTTCTTTTCTAGCATAACTATGGACATTCTATTTATTGGGAGTTTGCTATGTTATTAGTCAATGAACTGTTAGGCCTGTCCTCATAAATAACTGCTCATTTTCAATACTGTCCCAACCGCAACATTGATATTGATCATTAATAAACAGATTTTGACGAAGGAAAAATCTATTTCTGGGCGAGGGACCTGTGTTGCTCAGTGAAATGCTCCTTAAAGCACCATTTCTAAGGTATAAATACTGCTAAATATACCAGAGAAAAAAGTTGCATGGAATGCTAGGAATATACCCAGCTCGCTCACCCCTAAAGGGTGTCGGTATAAAAACTGGGCCGAGTGAAACCACTACCAGAGGTCCCTTTCCAATTAGACTTCTCCCTCCTCAAAATCCCCCGTTACTACGAGGTGTCGTTCACTACAGCTACTGCCCCCCCCCCCACCCCCACCACCACCACAACTACCTATCCTTCTCCCAACATTCCTTGTTAGCACCCGTGAAAGTATAGCCATGTCGTCCTGATGGAAGTTCCTTCCGGCAGCTTCCTACTGTATAATATTTCTGCGAGTGATTTTACAAGAGAATTACCGTCAGGTATCACGGGGTTCTAACCCCCGGAACGACTATTCTAAGATATCGTGTATATCAGGGAGGTAAACAAAATCTATGAAACTTACCTGTGATCTGAGTAAAGTATTTTACCATCCATGGTATGTCTGGTTATGTACTCGTCCTGGGTGGACTCCAGAAGCGAGATCTCCGTTATGGGTCTGTCTTTGACGACTCTGATGAAGCCTACCAGTAAGTGCGTCCCGATTTTGTTCGTCGAGCACACGCTTTGAGCGTCGTCGTCATCTGAGTCTGAGCAAGTGCTGTCTGTCGTTTCTGTAATGTATGAAATATTTCCATTTACAAAATTACAGTATTATTTGTCGCTTTTCTTTTATTTAAATTTATTGCAGTTTACAAAATGAACACAGCACAATCAGTTGAGAAAAGCTAAGCCATCTATATTAATATTTCTAATCTAAGAGGCAACAATTTTTCATATCTAAAATGTGAATTGTGTATTCCATTTATCATTGAATCTTTCATTGCAAATATTTATGACGATATTTGATAAAATAAGAACTGTGTATTCTATTTCATTGAATCTTTCACTGCAATTATTAATGACTAATGCTGTGACACCTGTTTATTAGTACATTACAAAATTCTTAATTTCTCAAAATTCAAGTAAATTTGTTGATAAAGCTTTGAATGAAAAACTTCCCCAAAATGAATGACTTAAATGAGAAAGAGTTAAGAAGAGCGGAGAAAAAAACAAAATGGTACGAAAAACACATTAAAATTTTTACTTTAAGCTCTCGAGGCCTTTAGGATTTAATATAAAATTAATCATACCCAGATTTCTTTTATATCTGGAAGCAAGTCTTGTAATTCATTTTGAGCCTTCATCTTTTATCATTTAAATATTATAAAGGTTGAAGGGAGAATTCATTCAACTTTCTTAAAAGACCAAGGTCTCTCTCCACCCAAGCTAGGACCCATGAAGCCTTTAAACCCTAAATCCTTAACTCAAAAGGACAGGAAGATGTGGACGCTCATGAAAACTTGGGTCCCACAGATGCCGAATCTTTCTTTTCCAACATTCTGTTTTGCTGTTAGATTATGCTGGTTTTGTATCGACATGTATGTTAAATTTTGTTGGAATGGATACTAGATAAATTTCAACACGACTCTTGTAATCACAAGCCCCTGCCTTGACCAAGTTGGGATAATGTACAGTAGTTCGGTCAAAATATGAGTCTTGCTTCACAATCATTAAGGTACAGTACTGTGGAAAAATCATGAAGTTGAGTGTCAGCTGACTTTGTCAGCCCTTCATTAGAATTTACCTCCGGAATGTGAAGCAGTCTGTCTTTTGTATTTCCTGAACTATTTAACCTGCATGTAAAAGATTTGCTATCAATTAAAGAAGGTGGTGTAGACACGTGGTGAAGTAGTGAGGAGAACTTGGGAGGAACTTGTTAGGGGGGAGAAGATTGTGAAGGAGGCAGAGAATTAGATGGTGAGATAAGGTGAAGGATGATATGGAGAGAAGATATTTAGTGGAAGAGGATGCCTTTGATAGAAGGCATTGGAGAGGGCGCATCAGGCAAGCGACCCCTTATTGTATGGATAATGGTGAGGAAGAAAAAACATTTAAGCCATTTTCTTGATTAAAGACATCCTGATTCTTTCGACCTCTTCTTAACCCTTTTACCCCCAAAGGACGTACTGGTACGTTTCACAAAAGCCATCCCTTTACCCCCATGGACGTACCGGTACGTCCTTACAAAAACATGCTATGAAATTTTTTTATTTTTCATATTTTTGATAATGTTTTGAGAAAATTCAGGCATTTTCCAAGAGAATGAGACCAACCTGACCTCTCTATGACAAAAATTAAGGCTGTTAGAGCAATTTAAAATAAATATACTGCAAAATGTGCTGGGAAAAAAATAACCCCTTGGGGTTTAAGGGTTGGAAATTTCCAAAGAGCCTGGGGGTAAAAGGGTTAAGTGTGCAATCTTACCTGGAGTAAATTTGGAAGTACTAGACGAGCATGTTGTTGACGGGCATCTCTCTGGAAGGGGTTTCAGAATGCCTACGATGTGAATGATCTCGTATCGGCTGGGATCGTTACGCGAGAGGGCCTTCTCCATCATTCGGCAAAAGAAGGACCTTCGGGTATCTCTGACATCCTCTGGAAAAGAAGCGAAGACGCTCGAACTACATTCTTCTTAAAAATTTCTTCTTATTCTCAGAGCCTAAAAACTTTCCCTTGGAAAAAATACTAAAAAATTACTTTATTTCTATATATACACTAACCCTAAGTTAATTTGAGTGAGAAAAACATAATATTGAATGAATAAATATTGTATAAATATGTATTTAACTTTAATACACTTTATATGCATACACATACATTTATACAGCAAATACCTCGGCTCTCCAGCTGTTCTCGAACGATTTCGTGGTCCTCCATGTGAATAACGTTATAAATGGAGCTTCCCAGAAGATCGACCTACAAACAGATTAAATTACATAAATGTGAGTCAAGTAGTAAATAATATGCCACTTTCTTTCCTATTCTAATTCATATGTAAAAGATGTTGAAACCTCTGATGTGGAAGAAGTTAGTATGTGACACCTGCAAAGGTATAAAAATCCGATATATGGTACATTCATTTTAAGAATAAGTTTTTAAATTAACACCTTTCACATCAGACATTTTTAAAAAGCAATATTTTCCCGTAAAACTCCATCGAGGAAAATATCAAGGTATAAGTATCATTTTGCACAATAGCATGAATGCCATACGAGAGGAAAAAAAGTGGGTTAACCTAAGGTCTTCTATTGGGGAAAATAACAAGGTATAAGTATCTTTTCGCACAATAGCATGACTGCCATACTAGAGGAAAAAAGTGGGTTAACCTAAGGTTTTCTATTGGGGAAAATAACAAGGTATAAATATCTTTTCGCACAATAGCATGAATGCCATACTAGAGGAAAAAAGTGGGTTAACCTAAGGGCTTCTATTGGGGAAAATAACAAGGTATAAGTATCTTTTCGCACAATAGCATGACTGCCATACTAGAGGAAAAAAGTGGGTTAACCTAAGGTTTTCTATTGGGGAAAATAACAAGGTATAAATATCTTTTCGCACAATAGCATGAATGCCATACTAGAGGAAAAAAGTGGGTTAACCTAAGGTCTTCTATTGGGGAAAATAACAAGGTATAAATTTCTTTTCGCACAATAGCATGACTGCCATACTAGAGGAAAAAAGTGGGTTAACCTAAGGTCTTCTATTGGGGAAAATAACAAGGTATAAATATCTTTTCGCACAATAGCATGAATGCCATACTAGGGGAAAAAAGTGGGTTAACCTAAGGTCTTATATTGGGGAAAATAACAAGATATAAATATCTTTTCGCACAATAGCATGACTGCCATACTAGAGGAAAAAAGGTGGGTTAACCTAAGGTCTTCTACCTGAGGGAAAACGAAAAGAATTCTTTTTACATGAATCAATCCTAGAAAAAAGGTATATACTATATGTCCTACCTATGTAATTTCCCCCGTATGTATAACCTTATGTATACAGTATGAGATATAAGAGGATATCAACCCTTTTACTTACAAGGAAGGAGTAGGGTAGGACAAGACCATAGAGGTCTAAGGGTTAGGTTAGGTCTAACCTAAACTAACCTAACCTACGCTGCTCTACCAACCTGAGTATATCCGAAGAAGCTTTCGACGGCCTCCGTGATGAAGATCACCTTACCAGTTGACGATATGACCAAGAGAAATCCACCGATGGCCTGGAGACGGGAGGAGTTGATGAGTAGGAATTATTACTGTTATATTTTGCATGATGTTTAAAATAGTTTATAAAAATAAAATAATTTTGGTAAATTTTTCAAGTTATCTTACATTAAATAGAATTCCTAAGGGTAAACGGAGGATAACGTGAATTTCAGATAAGAAATAATATGTAAATTATTGTATAAATAATAGATGAAGGAAAAGCCTCAAAACTACTAACAAAGGATTAAATAAATACAAAAACTAAAATCTAATAGTTTCAGTAGACTAAACTGACTAGATGGATTATTTTGCTTTACTAACTCATTCAGTAATAAATTCATCAAGTAATAAGCAGTTTTAAATTATACATTCTATTTCTTTTGGTATACCACACATATAGCAACCTAAATAGATTTTGCACACACCATATATATATATATATATATATGTATTCAACAATAAACCAATAAACCACTGTTTAGCCTAATATAATACAGTATATGGTTCAGTGGAAAAAACAACAAAACAATATACTGCTATATTCATCCTCTCAATTCGTAAATCATGGACGAACCATCTGTGCAGTGAAAAATATTCCACATTATTCGCTTCGCATACATACACAGGAACCTCATTAACAGCTCGACGAACCCGTCAGGCACATTTCACCAAATACCCCATCCTGAGTGTATTTTTGTACTACCTGAATGTTTAGGTCCTTCCTCTCCAACGTGTCTTTCACGCCATCTATCCAACACCTGTTTAAGCCTTCCTTTCCTCCTTCCTCATAGTGCTTCTGAACTATCCATTCTTTCCACATGACTGAACCACCTCAAGATACTACGATGTATCCTTTAACGAATGCCAACCATTTTGCCACTTTAAGGTTTGAAGGTTGATTATGAATGGCTGAGGCAAGGGGCAGGACAATGCCTCAGAGATTGACCATAAATACATGTGATCAACACCAAAGTCCCCTTGCCATCAAGCTAGAACCATACATACACAGGAACCTCATCAACAGCTCAACGAACCCGTCAGGCACATTTCACCAAATACCCCATCCTGAGTGTATTTTTGTACTACCTGAATGTTTAGGTCCTTCCTCTCCAACGTGTCTTTCACGCCATCTATCCAACACCTGTTTAAGCCTTCCTTTCCTCCTTCCTCATAGTGCTTCTGAACTATCCATTCTTTCCACATGACTAAACCACCTCAAAATACTCTTGATCTATCTTTCAACAAACATTTTGCCACTTAAAGGTTTAAAGGTTGATCATGAATGGTATAGGTAGGACACAGGACAATGCCCCAAAGATTGACCATAAATACATGTGATCAACACCAAAGTCCCCTTGCCATCAAGCTAGAACCAGACAATGGCTGCTGATGGCTTAGCAGATAGACCTGTAGGCTTCTCCAAACCCTTAGCTTACAAGGCTGGTGAGGTTGCAGACACTAAAAGCTACTAAAACTATCGAGCTTGAGCTTAACTAACTCTGGTCCAACATAATGCTAGGCAGAGACGTTTCTAATAAGCTACCAAATTCCCTTCTACGTAAATCAACATTTTCACCCAAACATAAATTGTCTTACATGACATATACTACACATACATTTAATTTTAACAGTCTTAGCCTCTCTTCTTTCTTACATATTCAACATCCATACTACACTATCCATATGTATATTGCAAGAACAAGTAGAAAATAATGAAATTTCTTAGTATCCAGTGCTTTCGTGCACTTTAATGTACATTTCTTTAGGGTACAGTACAATGTGATTTACAGGTGAAGGACGTCAATAAGTGAAAATGTGAATATCAATAATTTAGGAACAGCTTATCAGCTTACTAGCGTAGTCAAACATGCAAATATTGCACGAAAGGTACTAAAATATTTCATGACTTCGTACTGGCTCTTGCAGTACATTTAGTCATGCGATCCCTGTAACGGCACACACACACACACACACTTATATCTATCTATCTATCTATCTATATATATATATATATATATATATATATATATATACAGTATATATATATATATATATACAGTATATATATATATATATATATATATATATATATATATATATATATATATATATATATATATATATATATATATATATATATATATGTATGTATATATACAGTATACAGTATATATATATATATATATATATATATATATATATATATATATATATATATATATATATATATAATATAAATATATATATATATATATATATATATATATATATATATATATATACTGTATATATATACAGTATATATATATATATATATATATATATATATATATATATATATATACATATATATATATAATATATACTGTATATATATACAGTATATATATATATATATATATATATATATATATATATATATATATATATATATATATATATATAAAATATAATATAAAATAGCAAATGCAGCCGTTTCTAGTCCACTGCAGGACAACAACCCCAGACAGGCCCTTATTCATGTCTAGGGTTTGGCCAATTTTCATCACCGCGCTGGCCAATGCGGACTGGTGATGATAGGAGACTTTCGTCTGATCGCTCACAGCAAACCAACCTAGTATGGGTGGGCCTTACTAGTACAGCTTTTCTGATCATTGCAATGCACAGACCCTTTCACCAAGTGAAGGTGTCCCTTATGTATATTTATATGTGTATACATGTACAGTATATTTATGTGTATACATGTACAGTATATTTATGTGTATACATGTACAGTATATTTATGTATGGGCGTATATCTATATTTAACTATCTTACCTCTTCAAGCGAACCCATGAGCCCTCTTTGACCTGGACTTCTAGATGTGAAGACTTTTTCCAGTTGCTCATTGTCACCCAAAACTAAAAGAAAGAGAAGAAACACGATTAAGTAAGAGAGACTTGATTATTCTTACAGTACAGTTACATCATTCTAAGTTTATTATTTTTTCCATTATCGTTTTTTTTTAAATCGTATGACACTATACACTTTCTAATTATATTTTCACCCATCTTATTTACCTTATGATTATTATATTACCTAGTTATATTAAGCTTTAAGTTAACTCATAAAATTTAAGTTCTGATTGTTCTTAGAGTACAGTTACATCATTCTAAGTAAATTCATTATTTTTTTCCATTATTTTTTTTCTAATTCCTGACACTACACTTTCTAATTATATTTTTACCCATTTTATTTACCTTGTAATTATTATATTATCTGGTTAAAGTTTCTTCGTATGAGTCTTTTTATAGCATATATATAACATATCTGTTTTTGACGTTGTTAATAGTTTATATAGGACATATCTGCTTTGACGCTGTTACTGTTTTTAGAATGATTTATTCTCATCATTTATTTATTTCCCTATTTTCTTTCCTCACTGGGCTATTTTTCCCTATTGGAGCCCTTGGGCTTATAGCATCTTGCTTTTCCAACTAGGGTTGCAGCTTGGCTAGTAATAATAATAATAATAATAATAATAATAATAATACATGTGACAACATTGTTGGTGATAAAGCTTCTAGAAGATGAGCACAGAGAAACCTTTGCTATTGAATGTAGGAATCAATTTGCTGTCTTAAGAGACTTTAAAAAACGAAGAGCAGACAAAAGGAAGAATTGTATGATAAGAACATATATCAGTCAGTTGGTAGTGAAGTTTTGGGACGTGCAGTTACAAGGAGAAAACCATAGATATCAAATGATACTTGACATATAACTTGTGCAAAGATGAAGAAGATACTACCGAACATTTATTTCTATGCCCAAAATTAGGACAGCCAATGAATGTAGACATAAGTTTAGGTACGCTGAAAAATCCTAGCAGGGATCCGGCTGCATTTATAGGTAGGGCGATGCATATAAAAGAAGAATTTAAGAAGTCCAAACTGACCACAATAGGTTGCCAAAACTGATGATAGCAAGGTGTTATCCTATCTAATTTCAAGGTAAAATGGAATAAAAGTAAAGATTGAGAATCTCATTACGATATTAATTTATTTAAGGCACAGGTAATATAAACAATAACAATAATAAGACTAAGCTTAGAAGCTTTGCACCTATCTATAACCTTATTTTGCGGAGTGAGCAATAAGGAACCAGGAACCAGGGAAAAAGGAGACAAAGACAGAAATTGATCACTGAAAGTTTTCGAGGCAGTAATGAAAATTACAAGGTAGAGCATGCTAAGTATTCCAGTAATAACAGTGAAGTAAATAAAAGCCATGAATAAATAGAGGGAATATTTAGACAGGAAACCAGACGAGGCTGGCACAGCTATGAATTCAAGGAGTGGATGGTGTAAGAATTGCTCGTAGAATTGTTAATGAAATCTCTACTGGGGCAAAGAAGAAGAAGCATATACCCATCAAAAATAGATTTGTCTGTTATAACAACAGAAGGTGAAGAAAGGCAACGTTGGATAGTACGCTTTAGTGGGGTCATGAAAAGGAGATATTATTATTATTATTTTTATTAATTGCTAAGCTACTACCCTAGTTGGAAAAGCAGAATGCTATAGGCCCAGGGGCTCCAACAGGGAAAACAGTCCAGTGAGGAAAGGAAACAAGGAAAAAATAAATATTTTAAGAATATTAAAATAAATATCTCCTATATAAACTATAAAAATTTTAACTAAACATGAGGAATAGAAATTAGATAGAATAGTGTGCCCAAGTGTACCCTCAAGCACGAGAACTCTAACCCAAGATAATGGAAGACTATGGTATAGAGGCAATGGCACTACCCAAGACTAGAGAACAATGGTTTGATTTGGTAGTGTCCTTCTCCTAGAAGAGCTGTTTACCATAGCTAAAGTCTCTTCTACCCTTACCAAGAGGAAAGTAGCCACTGAACAATTATAGCGCAGTAGTGAACCCCTTGGGTGAAGAAGAATAGTTTAGTAATCTCAGTGTTGTCAGGTGTATGAGGACAGAGGAGCATCTGTAAAGAATATGCCAGACTTTTCGGTGTATGTGTAGGCAAAGGGAAAGTGAACCGTAATCAGAGAGAAGGGTCCAATGTAGTACTGTATGGCCAGTCAAAGGACCCCATAACTCTAGCGGTAGCATATGAAGGGAATAATTTGATTGATATACCAGAAGATGGTTTCGACATGCTCTTCGCACTCCTCAAGAGAGATTAGTTCACCAAACTTTCAACTGAGCTTCACAAGGCACTAGAAGACTTGGAAGACACAGACCTACAAGGCTGAGGACTATGAAGCGTGAAGTAGGAGATGATGAATGGAGAAGTATTGATTTAAAAGCTCGAGGTAGAGACGACTGGCGAAATCTAAGAGTTCCTTTACGTCAATAGGCGTAGGAGGAGATGATGATGATAATGAATATTTAATTAGATAAAAGGTTGCAGCCGACAATAAAATACATAAATAAGTATTAAACACATACATACACATGTGTGTATATATATATATATATATATATATATATATATATATATATATATATATATATATATATATATATATGTGCATATATAAATATGTGCCCACTTAGTTTGTTGCTTGAAAACATTATTAATATTTTGAGAGCAAAGACTGACGAGATGAGTGACCTTGATCTTCACAATTCACTGCTATTTTCAGCTACGTAGCCTCGGTAATATACAAGGTGCCATTCAACAATTTATCATTCTTTCTAAATAACATATCAAATACCTGTTATGTTTTCACAATTTAGTGGCATTTTTTAAAGTAAAAAGACTAAATATCTAGAATTATCAAAATATCTACATACCTGCACATTTTTCTTAAATATTTGAAAATAGTCATTTCAAACTCTTAAAACTCTATTTAATTCGTGCACTGCTAAGAGATTCTTTAAATAACAAAGTATTCAAGATTAATGCTCCATGAAGACATCAGATGAATTTCACAATGAAAAATTTCTAGTAGTTATGTTTATAACTTCATAATCTTTATCAAAGATACAGGTATAATCTATAATACCAGACATATACTACGTAACCCCGTTTTAAGGTTAACACTATTACGTACATTATTTCATAGTAAGCTAACACTTTGTTGCAAGTACCAAAATGCTAGATTTCATACGACTAACAATGGGCAAATAAGTAAATAGAAATAGCAGAATGAAAAATCATAACAGCACACAACATCTAAATAACAATTGAACATCGTAATCATAATGGAATATTAGAATTAATAACGTTAATAAGGGATTTGTGCTGCTTCGATTATCCACATCTATGCGGTTATAAGAGCGGTTGAAACTTCGGAACATCTGAAGTCTGAGTCAGTTAACGACAAAGTTGGATCCACAGGTCAGTGAAGGTAATGTCACACGTCAATGAATTCAGGGTTAGAAAATCAGTGAGGTCAGGGTTGAAGCCAGGCATAAGTGAGGTCAGGGTTGAAGCCAGGCATAAGGGAGGTCAGGGTTGAAGCCAGGCATAAGTGAGGTCAGGGTTGAAGCCAGGCATAAGGGAGGTCAGGGTTGAAGCCAGGCATAAGTGAGGTCAGGGTTGAAGCCAGGCATAAGTGAGGTCAGGGTTGAAGCCAGGCATAAGGGAGGTCAGGGTTGAAGCCAGGCATAAGTGAGGTCAGGGTTGAAGCCAGGCATAAGGGAGGTCAGGGTTGAAGCCAGGCATAAGTGAGGTCAGGGTTGAAGCCAGGCATAAGTGAGGTCAGGGTTGAAGCCAGGCATAAGGGAGGTCAGGGTTGAAGCCAGGCATAAGTGAGGTCAGGGTTGAAGTCAGGCATAAGTGAGGTCAGGGTTGAAACCAGACAAAAGTGAGGTCAGGGTTGAAGCCAGGCATAAGTGAGGTCAGGGTTGAAACCAGACAAAATTGAGGTCAGGGTTGAAGCCAGGCAAAAGTGAGGTCAGGGTTGAAGTCAGGCATAAGTGAGGTCAGGGTTGAAGCCAGGTAAAAGTGAGTTCAGGGTTGAAGCCAGGTAAAAGTGAGGTCAGGGTTGAAGCCAGGTAAAAGTGAGGTCAGGGGTGAAGCCAGGCATAAGTGAGGTCAGGGTTGAAGCCAGGTAAAAGTGAGTTCAGGGTTGAAGCCAGGTAAAAGTGAGGTCAGGGTTGAAGCCAGGTAAAAGTGAGGTCAGGGTTGAAGCCAGGTAAAAGTGAGGTCAGGGTTGAAGCCAGGTAAAAGTGAGTTCAGGGTTGAAGCCAGGTAAAAGTGAGTTCAGGGTTGAAGCCAGGTAAAAGTGAGGTCAGGGTTGAAGCCAGGTAAAAGTGAGGTCAGGGTTGAAGCCAGGTAAAAGAGAGGTCAGGGGTGAAGCCAGGCATAAGTGAGGTCAGGGTTGAAGCCAGACTAAAGTGAGGTCAGGGTTGAAACCAGGTAAAAGTGAAGTCAGGGTTGAAACCAGGTAAAAGTGAGGTCAGGGTTGAAGCCAGGCAACAGTGAGGTCAGGGTTTAAACCAGGCAAAATTGAGGTCAGGGTTGAAGCCAGACAAAAGTGAGTTCAGGGTAGAAGCCAGGTAAAAGTGAGGTCAGGGTTGAAGCCAGGCAAAAGTGAGGTCAGGGTTGATGCCAGGTAAAAGTGAGGTCAGGGTTGAAGCCAGGCATAAGTGAGGTCAGGGTTAAAGCCATGCATAAGTGAGGTCAGGGTTGAAGCCAGGCATAAGTGAGGTATGGGTTGAAGTCAGACAAAAGTGAGGTCAGGGTTGAAACCAGGTAAAAGTGAAGTCAGGGTTGAAACCAGGTAAAAGTGAGGTCAGGGTTGAAGCCAGGCAACAGTGAGGTCAGGGTTGAAGCCAGGCAACAGTGAGGTCAGGGTTTAAACCAGGCAAAATTGAGGTCAGGGTTGAAGCCAGACAAAAGTGAGTTCAGGGTAGAAGCCAGGCAAAAGTGAGGTCAGGATTGAAGCCAAGCAAAAGTGAGGTCAGGATTGAAGCAAGACAAAAGTGAGGACAGAGTCAGACAAAAGGGAGGTCAGAGTCAGGCAAAAGCGAGGTCAGAGTCAGGCAAAAGTGAGGTCAAACAAAGGCATCACTTTGGTTAAGAGTCAGGTAACAGTGAGACATCAGTGAAGTCAGTCAGGGCAAAAGTTAAGGTTAGAGCCAGGTGTCAGAGAGGTCAGAGCCAGGCATCACTGAGGTCAGAGTGAGACATCAGTGAGGGCAGAGTCAGACATAAGATGTCATAGTCGGACATAAGTGAGGTCACAGCCAGGCAACAGTGAGGTCAGTCAGGCAACGCTGGGGGCAGAGTCAGACATAAGTTAGGTCAGAGTCAGACATATGTGAGGTCACAGCCAGGCAACAGCGAGGTCTGTCAGGCAACGCTGAGGGCAGAGTCAGACATAAGTGAGGTCACAGCCAGGCATCAGTGAGGTCAGTCAGACAGCAGTGAGGTCACAGCAGCCAGGCATCAGTGGGGGTCACAGTCAAGCTCAGTCAGGCAAAAGTGAGGTCAGAGTCAGACATAAGTGGGGTCACAGCCAGGCAATCAGTGAGGTCAGTCAGATATCAGTGAGGTCACAGCAGCCAGGCATCAGTGGGGGTCACAGTCAAGCTCTGTCAGACAGCAGTTGAGGTCAGTCAAGCAACAACATTGAGGTCAGAGTTAGACATCATCAAGGTGTCAGTCAGTCAACAGTGACATCAGAGCTAATAAAAGCTAGACATAAAAATAACAATGTCTCCAATGAGATGCTTCATCAGGTTGAGCAACAGAAAGACAAGAACAGTATTAGGTTTATATAGATATATAAAGAAAATAAGACCTCAAGCTTACTATTGTGCATCCTGATGTAATTGGCTGCCAGTCTGAGGACGGACGTCTTATCGATGCGCTTGTTCGATCCGCAGACGAGGGGAACGATGGTGGCCAATTCGGACACGTAGTTGTTCAACTTGTCGCGTCGCATCTTCTCCGCGATGTTCCGCATCTCCCGCGAAGAGCTGCGATAGAAAAAAGATAATTTCTTAAAAGGAATCGGATGATGGAATATTTAGCAGCATCTTTAAAAGAGATCAGAGAAGGTAAGAAGTTAAAAATTCTCTCTCTCTCTCTCTCTCTCTCTCTCTCTCTCTCTCTCTCCTCCTCCTCTCTCTCCTCTCTCTCTCCTCTCTCTCTCTCTCTCTCTCTCGCACACCAAGTCAAGAACGTAAGAACTTCTTAAGAGGACTTAGAATTCTTAGATGATAGGATATTTAGCAGCATCTTTAAAAGAGATCAGAGAAGGTGAGAAGTTAAAAATTCTCTCTCTCTCTCTCTCTCTCTCTCTCCTCTCTCTCTCTCCTCTCTCTCTCTCTCTCTCTCTCTCTCGCACACCAAGTCAAGAACATAAGAACTTCTTAAAAGGACTTAGAATTCTTAGATGATAGGATATTTAGCAGCATCTTTAAAAGAGATCAGAGAAGGTAAGAAGTTAAAAATTCTCTCTCTCTCTCTCTCTCTCTCCTCTCTCTCTCTCTCTCTCTCTCTCTCTCTCTCTCTCTCTCTCTCTCTCTCTCTCTCTCTCTCGCACACCAAGTCAAGAACATAAGAACTTCTTAAAAGGACTTAGGATTCTTAGATGATAGGATATTTAGTAGTATCTTTAAAAGAGATCAGATAAAGTTAGAAGATGATAAAAATAATTCTCTCTCTCTCTCTCTCTCTCTCTCTCTCTCTCTCTCTCGCACACCAAGTCAAGAACATA